>NC_043706.1:2353954-2357823 GCF_006229205.1 Suricata suricatta
CTCCATTATATTCCCACCTTATTCTGAAAGTTTTATCCAAATGGTCACTAAAAAACCCTCAAATGAACATTCCTGGGTACAAAACCCCTCAGGATATCTGACACACAATAAATAGTCAACACATTAAAAAAAAGAAGAAACCCTCAAGGTCTCATGAAGCAACACAGCCTTATGTTTTGGCTGAGTAACAACCTCTCTGTTCTTAAGGACACAGAACCCTGTAGTAAAGCAGATTTATTTCGTTTAAGTGAATATTTGAATGGTATTTGAGTGTTTATATTACATGGGAGTAAGTTATAGATAAAAAAGATTTCTGGGATCCAGACAAAATTTAAAAAGAAATCACCTAAAAGACTAAATATAAGTTCAGAACTGTTTATAACATTTGTCTAATGTTAGGAATCTGCCTCCCCATGGTCTCCATGCTTTCTCTCTCTCAGGCGATGAGGTAATGGAAATGGTCACCAGTATTAATTGAGTTATTGCCCTTTGAATTTTAACCAATCCCTCTAGCATGGCTGCAGTGATTGTCCCCAAGACGTGGCTAAACTGTTTTATTCCATCTGTCATTAGCACCAGGGGCTCAGGACGGTCATTATGCTCTAGAGGAATCAACGGATTCTTCCAGGTCTTTTGCCTTCTGAGGAACACAGAGTACATGCCGTACTCAGGTAATGAGTGTTTGTAGAGACCCCGAGTGTCAGGGGACTCACAAGAAACACAAATCTCAACCAGCAGATTTACTACCCATTAGCAAATGTACAAAATAGCAAGGGCACGTATTGTATCCAGTAGGACCCAGACCTATCCAACACACTCCGGGTTCCCCTTCATGCAATGGACAGCATTTTGTGTCTCCAGTGTGGGGCTCTTTTATGTGGTCCATGTCAGCACAGAGAAGTTATGAGTTTCCTCAGTTCACCTGTCCCTAGCTTAGTAGCCATGACCCGGCCTGAAGACTCTTGTGTGTTCGCAAAATGGCAGTGTGTATAGTGTAAGGTAATTGCACTCTGAGCAGAACCTATACATCCTGCTAACTCACTACTGGACCAGTCATCAGAGTGCAGTCACCCCTGTAAGATGCTCCTGTGTCTTCTAGTCTGCACATTTCACCGCTACTTGTTGCCAGAGTCCTGCTGTGACCAGGCTCACTGAGGAGGCAGGAGCAGGTCACTGATCCCTGGAAACCCCACACTTTGCAGGTGACTTCATTTTGGATGCTTGCTTTGTGACATAGGTGTGAGGTTTCTTTCACCATTGTGGTGCTGTCACATGTCTGAGACCTGGAGTAGACTCTGGGAACCACTGTGTGTGGACATGAGGTTTGTAGGGGAACGGGGGCTGGGTGTAAATGCAGAAAAGCGAGGGTGAATGACTGGAGGTCAGAGGGTCAGGGGAAGCAGTTCCTGAAAAAGGCCTAAGGACAGGACCGTGGCTTCTGGGAAGGGACAATTCCTTCTTTCCCTCAGGTTGTTCCTGCTGTTTCAGAATTAAATTGACAGGAGATAGAGTAAAAGGAGAAAACACCCAAACTTTTAGTACCTGATGGGATCCCGAACTGCTCAAGAGCTCCATGGAACAAACTAGACCCCATTTGACGTCATTCGAGAAACACACAAGGGAAACATTTAGAAATGCCATCTTTCCATCTCGACATTGAAATTTTGGTCATGAGAGGATGGTGTTTGTAGATGGGATAATGAAGAACACTCTCAAGTAGTAACTTTGCAGGGAGCTTTTTGTCTTCTTTTTTCTTTTTCATGGAATTTTACTTCCTTTATTGGGCAGCAACAAAGAATGGAGGAAGCGCCTTGTTCTTCAGAGGCGTTACTTAAAAAATTTTAGCATGTGTATTCAAAATCAAGCAAGGTCATCAAACAATTCTTTGATAATAGCCAACAAAGACATTGTACAAACATGGTTTTAAAAATTGTTCCTTGAGAAACTTTTTGTTCTCTCATCAGCTTACAGGTGGCGAGGTTCCAATTCTGGTATGTTTCTTAAAAACATGTATTTTTGTTGTTTTTATTTTTTATTTATTTTTTTGCACTTAATTTTTTTATTGTGACAAGATACATGTAACATAAAATTTACATTTTGACCATTTTTAAGTGTACAGTTAAGTGATATTAATTAGTCACAATCTTGTGGAAGTACTACTACCAATTAGCTCCACGGTTTTCTCATATTTCCAACTAAAACTCAGTATCCATTAAATAATAACTTCTCATTCTGTCCTCCACCCAGCCCCTGCCAATCACCACTCTGCTTTCTGTCTCTATAAATATGGTTACTCTAGGTACTTCATAGATTGCCTTCTATTATTAGCTTATTTCACTTAGTACAACATCCTCAAGTTTCCTTCAGATAGTATGTGCGGGATTCCCTTCCTTTTGATGGTTGAATAATATTCCATTGTATGTCGGATATTAACTACTTAACTTTTTTTAACTTATACTTTATTGTCAGATTGGTTTTCCAATGTGCCCTCCTCCATGACCATCACCCCCCTTCCCTTTTCCCCATGCCCTTTCAGCCCCCAATTTGTTTTTCAGTCTTCAAGGGTCTCTCATGATTTGCCTCCCTCCCACGCCCTAACTCTTCCCCCCCGTCCCCTCCCCATGGTCCTCTGTTAGGTTTCTCCTGTTAGACCTATGAGTGAAAACATATGGTAGCTGTCCTTCTCTGCCTGACTTATTTCGCTTAGTATGACACTCTCGAGGTCCATCCACTTTGCTACGAATGGCCAGACTTTATTCTTTCTCATTGCCATGTAGTATTCTATTGTATATATAAACCACATATTCTTTTTCTTTTTGCTTTTTTAAATTAATAGTTTATTGCCCAGTTGGTTTCCATATAACATTCAGTGCCCTTCACCACAAGTGCCCCTCTCCTTGACCATCTCACCCCCATCCCCTTTCCTCCTCCCTCGTCAGCCCTCAGTTTGTTCTCAGTATTCAAGAGTCTCTCATGATTTGCCTCCCTCCCTCTCCCTAACTTTCTTTTCCCCCCTCCCCTTCCCATGGTCTCCTGTTAGGTTTCTCCTGATAGACATATGAGTGCAAACATATGGTATCTGTCCTTCTCCGCCTGACTGATTTCACTAAGCATGACACATTTGAAGTCCATCCACTTTGCTACAAATGGCCAGATTTCATTCTTTCTCATTGTCATGTAATAATCCATTGTGTATATATACCACATCTTCTTGATCCATTCATCAGGTGATGGACATTTAGGCTCTTTTCATGATTTGGCTATTGTTGAAATGTCGATATGAACATTGGGGTACATGTGCCCCTATGCAGCAGCACTTCTATATCCTTTGGTAGATTTCCAGCAGTGCAATTCTGGTTCATAGGGGAATTTACTTGATATTTTTTTGAGGAACCTCCACACTGTTTTCCAGGGTGGCTGTACCAGTTTACATTCCCACCAACAGTGTAGGAGGGTGCCCGTTTCTCCACATTCTCGCCAGCATCTATAGTCTCTTGATTTGTTCATTTTAGCCACTCTGACTGGCATGAGGTGGATTTGTATGGTTTTGTTTTATATTTCCTTTTGATGAGTGGTTTTGAGTTTTATTTCCTTGATGATGAGTGACGTTGAGCATCATTTCCTGTGTCTGTTGGTTATCTGGATGTCCTGTTTAGAGAAGTGTCTATTCATGTCTTCTGCCCATTTCTTCACTGGATTATTCATTTTTTGGGTGTGGAGTTTGGTGAGTTCCTTGTAGATTTTGGATACTAGCCCTTTATCCAATATGTCATTTGCCACTATCTTTTCCCATTCTGTCGGTTGCCTTTTAGTTTTTTGGACTGTTTCCTTTGCAGTGCAGGAGCCTTTTATCTTGATGAGGTCCCAAT
>NC_043706.1:2357923-2361097 GCF_006229205.1 Suricata suricatta
ATGTCTTCTGCCCATTTCTTCACTGGATTATTCATTTTTTGGGTGTGGAGTTTGGTGAGTTCCTTGTAGATTTTGGATACTAGCCCTTTATCCAATATGTCATTTGCCACTATCTTTTCCCATTCTGTCGGTTGCCTTTTAGTTTTTTGGACTGTTTCCTTTGCAGTGCAGGAGCCTTTTATCTTGATGAGGTCCCAATCGTTCATTTTTGCTCTTGATTCCCTTACCTTTGGGGATGTGTCGAGTAGGAAAGAGCTGCGATTGAGGTCTAGGAGGATGTTTCCTGCTTTCCACTCTAGGGTTTTGATGGTTTCCTATCTCATATCCAGGTCCTTCAGCCATTTTTAGTTTATTTTTGTGAATGGTGTAAGAAAGTGGTCTTGTTTCATTCTTTTGCAAGTCGCTGTCCAGTTCTCCCATGCCACCTGTTAAAGAGGCTGTCTTTTTTCCATTGGATCCTCTTTCTCCTTTATCAAAGTTTGATTGGCCATACATTTGTGGGTCCAGTTCTGGGCTCTGTATTCTATTCCATTGGTCTATGTGGCTGTTTTTGCCCAACACCATACTGTCTTGATGATGACAGTATTTATTTACTTTTCACTTTTCAAGTTTTTATTAAATTACAGAAGTTAATTTACAGTGTAATATTAGTTTCAGGAGTAGAATTCACTTACTCATCACTTACATCACCCAGCGCTCATCACAACTGGTACCTCTTTAATCCCCATACCATTTATTCCATCCCAACCTCCAGTAATCCTATTTGTACTCTATAGTGAAGAGTCTATTACCTGGGTTGCCTCTATTTTTTTCCATGTTTATCTGTTTTGTTTCTTAAATTCCAAATGTGAGTGAAATCTTATTTGTTTTCTCTGACTGGTTTATTTCTCTTCACTTAATACATTCTCGCTCCATCCACATTGTTGCAAATGACTAGTTTTCATACTTTTTGATGGCTGAATAATATTCCATTGTCATGTACAATGTTATCTCCACTTCATAATTTGACTATTTTTGACAGCACTTCTGTAAACTTTGGGATGCAATGTTCCCTGGTTTGTATCCTTTGGGTAAATACCTAGTAGTGCAATTGGTGGGTCATAAGGTAGTTCTATTTTTAACTTTTTGAGGAACCTCTGCAGCTTTTCACGAACTGTGCTTGAGGGTTAGCCTTACTCCACATCCTCACCAACACCAATTGTTTCCTGTGTCATTAATGTTAGGCATTCTGACTCATGTGAAAAGATATCTTGTACTTTTGATTTGTATTTCCCTGTTGATGAGTGATCTCAAGTATCTTTCATGTGCCTGATAGACATTTGGCTATCTTCTCTGGAGAAGTGTTTATTCAATGTCTCTTGCTCACTTTTAAAAATGTTTGTTTGAGAGAGGGAGAGAGAGAGAGAGAGAGAGAGAGAGAGAGAGAGAGAGAGAGAGAGGGAGAGAGAGAATCGCAAGTAGGCTCTGCACTGTCAGCACAGAGCCTGAAGGGGGTTCAAACTCACAAACTGTGAGATCATGACCTGGGTGAATGTCAGATGCTTAACTGAATGAACCACCCAAGCCCAAACCTCTCCTGCTCATTTTTAAATGGGCTTTATGTTGAATTTAGCAATTGAAAATAAAATGAAATAAAAACAACTCTCTCTTCTACATCTCTTCCTGATTCTCTCTCATTGCTCTCCCTATTTTTTCTCATCTCTATTCTCTCTGAAATGTCCATATATTTTTATAGCGCCTTAGGTCTTATTAAGCCACACCAAAAGACCTTTATACCTATGACTAATGCAAATAAAAGGTCCATGAATTGATTTTTTATATTAAATATAAATGATTTACTTTTTGTGATATGTGCTATTAAATTGGTATTCACCATGTTAATGTCATTGAGTCCATCACTTATTCAAATATTTATGGATAAAATCCCATGGCCCTGTCTTGGATCAAGATAGATCCAACCCCTGCCACCTTTTGTTTCTGAAGATTTCTTTGAAAAATTGCTAAATACTTGGTCTTGACAGGAAACATGTGGTAAGAAAGGATGGACCAGAAAATGGAAATTCTTTCACTGGGTTTATCCTGCTGGGTTTCTCTTTCCGGCGTCACCTGGAGAGAGTCCTCTTTGTGGTTCTTCTGATCTTCTATCTGCTCACTCTGCTGGGAAACACAACCATCATTGCACTGTCCCGCCTGGACCCACACCTTCACACTCCCTTGTACTTATTCTTCTACAACCTGATCTTTCTGGACCTGTGTTCCATGACCAGCACTGTTCCTTAGCTCCTGGTCAATCTCAGGGGGGCAGACAAGTCCATATCTTTTGGAGGTTGTGTAACTCAGCTGTTCATCTCTCTAGGGTTGGGGTGCACAGAATGCATCCTCCTAGGGGTGATGACATTAGACTGCTACACAGCCATCTGTAGCCCCTGCACTACACGGTGATCATGCAACCTTGTGTCTGTGCCATCGTGCGTTCTGCATCATGGTTCATTGGTTTTATCCACTCTGCATTGCAGACAGTGCTCATCTTTTTATTCCACTTTTTGGCAGAAATAAAATCGACCCCTTTTTTTGTGATGTCCCCCCACTGCTCAAGCTTACCAGTGTTGACAACACTATATATGAGTCTGGGATCTTATTTTTCAGTATGATCTTTTTTTTTTTTCATATCCCTGATATTAATCATGTTATCTTATAGTTAGATTGTCAGGGCAGTGTTAAGAATAAAGTCAGCTGCAGGACAGAGGGAAGCATTTGGGACATGTGGGTCCCACCTCACTGTGGTCTCGCTGTTCTATGGCACAGGTGTCTATGCCTCCGTCCCACCAACAACCACTCCGAGGATTAGAACAAGTTCGTTGCTCTCTTCTACTCCGTCATTACCTCCACAGTCAACCCCTTCATATATACACTGAAGAACAAGGATGTGAGAGGTGCAATGAAGAAGGTGCTCTATAGGGGGTATTTCTCAGGATGACTGAGGGGAAGACCCTGGGATGAAGACTTTGAATGTCAGAGTCTTTAGTATTTTGTGTCCTGCACATGTCGTCCAACACTTCCCCTGATTACTCTCAAGGGAATTTCCTTTCCATGTTCTTTCATGCAGGTGAGAGTTCAAACTCTGAATTCATGGATTCATTGCAGCCTCCAGAGATGCTGATGGAGTGTTCCTAG
>NC_043706.1:2361197-2364582 GCF_006229205.1 Suricata suricatta
TTTGTTAGGAACTACTTTTGAGGGCATTATCATGTCTGAGCAGTACATGACCCCGGTACTATTTTATATTCTACATGACATACCTAGTGTAACACAGCAAAAGTTGTGAAGGGTAGTATATATTTAGATCCTCTCCTCATAGCCCTTTATGAATTCTTTGAACCATGCATGAAGTGATCAGAGTTTTGTAGGTCGCATGGGCCAAAGACCTCATATATTTTAATGAAGGGATAGATTATGAAAATTTGAGAAATGAGCTCTATTTCCCAGGAAAGCCTATATTCTGTGGGGCTTATCAGATACACCAGGAGGAAATTTAGATAATAAATGATGTAATTAATTATTTCTATTTATTTATTTTTTTCCATAATATTTTATTGTCAAATTGTTTTCCATACAACACCCAGTGCTCTTCCCCTTAAGTGCCCTCCACCATCACCACCACCTCTTTTCCCCCCTCCCCCTTCCCCCTCAAACAGGAGAGAGAGTTGGGGAGAGAGAGGGATGTAATTAATTATTAAATATGACCATGTGTCTAGCCTTTACATACTGCTATCTCATTATGAAATAACTGTCATTCAATTCTGAATTATGAGTTATAAATATAAACATCTCATAACAGTTGAATATGACATTGTTTCCCTTAGATCTTAACTCAAGTTCACTTTGCACATAAATATGTTTCAGTGTATAGATCTGGATTTTTGTATATGTTTATTGTCACGAACAGTATGTTTTCCCATTGAAATTGAAGCTTGACAATTCTATTGTTATAGAAATGTTTATGATATTTGGAAAGATTTCCCAACGTGTAACTTGGTGCAGGTAAATGTATTTGTGTCTTTGACTGGACACATAGTCGTACCAATCACATTGTCCCCTCCCTGATGGCTAATGGGCATCCTCCTGGGTCTTGAGCCCTCCAAATGCTCATGCTCATGACAAATGATCTTGGAACAGAGACAGCATTAGGCAGGCTGGAAATGTCAGCTCGGGGAGATTATCCCACGGTCATGGTTCTGTCTGTATTCCTAACAGCATCACAGTATTCACATTTGAAATCAACACTTGGGATATATATTGTGGCCATGGTAATGCTGAATGAACACCAGCATAAAAAACAGTTTTGTCCTGTTGCTTATTCCTGATGCTGACAAATTTCCCACTCTCCATTGTTTCAGCCACATCCTGACAGTTATACCAAAGGGTCACTTTAAAACCTTTCAAATGGGGGCACCTGTGTGGCTCAGTCGGTTAAGTGTCTGGCTTCAGCTCAGGTCATGGTCTCATGATTTGTGGGTTCAAGCCCTGTCTCAGGCTCAGTGCTGACAACTAGCTCAGAGCCTGGAGCCTGCTTCAGATTCTGTATCTCCCTCCTCTCTGACTCTCCCCTGCTCACACTCTCTCTCTCCCTCTCTCAAAAATGAATTAAAAACATAAATTTTTTTTAAATCTCTCAAGTGATCTTTTCTTTGTGCAGAAACCTTCAAGTTCTCTTGAAACCACACAATCCTATATTCTGGCTGAGCAACTACTTCTCTGTGATTAAGGACACAGGGAACCCTGCGGAAAAGGATTTATTTCCTCTAAGTGAGTGTTTGATGGCATTTGGATACTTATGTTGCATTGGAATAAATTCTGGATAGTAAAGATCTGTAGGATTCATGCTAAACTTAAAAAGAAACCACCTAAGAGACCAAACAGTATTGTTCTATAACATTTTTCTAATGTTGAAAATGTGTCTCCCTAATGGTCTCCATGTGTTGTGCCTAACACGCTAGTTGGGTTGTGTAAACTGCCACCAATAATATTTGGACTGTTTCCTTTGAATTTTCACAATGTCTGTGGAGTGGCTGCAGGGGTTGCCTTCTGCCCACTTATTGCCTGGATTATTTATTTTCTGCGTATTGCATGTGATATGTTCTTTATGGATTTTTGATACTAACCCTTTACTGATAGGTCATTTGCAAATATCTTCTCCCATTCTGTTGGCTGCCCTTTATTTTGCTAATTGTTTCCTTTGTTGTGCAGAAACATTTCATCTTGATTAAGTCCCAATAGTTCTTTGTTTGTTTGTTTCCCTTGCATCCAATGTAGTGTCTAGTAAGAAGATGCTACAGCAGAATTCAATGAGGTTGTTGCGTGTGTTACTCTGTAGGATTTTGGGTTTCCTGTCTCACCTTTAGGTCTTTCATCCATTTTGAGCTTATTTTTGTGTACGGTGTAAGAAAGGGGTCAGTTTCATTCTTCTGCATGTGGCTGTCCAAGTCTCCCAGCACCATTTGCTAAAGAGACTGTCTTTTGTCCTTTGGATATTTTTTCCTGCTTTGTTAAAGATGAGTTGACCATATAGTTGTGGGTACATTTCTGGCTTCTATTTTCTTCCATAGATCTGTGTGTCTGTTTTTATGCCAGTACCATACTCTCTTAATGGTTACAACTTTGTGATATAGTTTGAAGTCTGTAATCATGATTCTTCATGCTTTGTTTTTCTTTTTCAGGACCGCTTTGGCTATTTGGGGTCTTTAATGGTTCCAGACAAATTTTAGGATGATTTGTTTGAGCTCTTTGAAAAATGTTGGTGGTATTTTGATAAAGATTGCATTAAACACGTATGTTGCTTTTGGTGATATAGACATTCAACAATGTTTGTTCTTCCAATCCATGAGCATGGAACAGTGCTCCATTTATCTGTGTGTCTTCAATTACTTTCATATATGTTCTATGGTTTTCAGGGTACCAATGTTTACTTCTTGAGTTAGGTTTATTCTTAAATATCTCATGGCTTTTCGTTCTGTGAATGGAATTCAAGCCTTGATTTCTTTTCTGCCACTTCATTATTGATTTAACCTGTTTCTGTACATTGATTTTTTATAACCTGAGACTTTGCTGAACCAATGTATTAGTTCCAGCAATATTTTGGTGGAATCTTTTGGGTTTTCTACATGTATCGTGTTGTCTGCAAATAGTGAAAGTTTGACTTCTTCCTTTCCAATTTGTAGGCCTTCTATTTCTTTTTGTTATCTGATTGTTGAGGCTGGGTCTTCCAGTACTATGTTAATAATAGTGATGGGAATGGACTTCCCTATCATGTTCCTGACTGTAGGTGAAAGGCTCTCAGTGTTTCCCTATTGAGGATGATATAAGCTGTGGGTTTTTCATATATGGCCTTATGGTGTTCCGGTATGTTCCATGTATCCCTACATTGTTGAGTGTTTTTTAAAAATTTATAGTTTATTTTAATGTTTGTTTCCATATAATACCCAGTGCTCTACCCCATAAGAGCCCTCTTCCATGAACATCACCCCCAGCCCCCTTTCCGTCTCCCTCTTCAGCCCTCTGTTTTCAGTATTCAAGAGTCTTTGTTGAGTGTTTTTTTTTTTTT
>NC_043706.1:2364682-2365940 GCF_006229205.1 Suricata suricatta
TTCAGGTTGAAAGTAAAGGGATGGAGAAATATCTATCATGCAACTGGAAGCCAAAAGAAAGCTGGAGTAGCCATACTAATATCAGACAAACTGGACTTTAAAGTAAAGGCAGTAACAAGAGATGAAGAACGACATTACATAATAATTACAGGATTACAGGATCTCTCCATCAGGAAGAGCTAATAATCATAAATATCTATGCGCCTAACTCAGGAGCACCCAAATACATAAAGCAACTAATCACAGAAAGAAACAATCTTATTGACAAAAATGTGCTAATTGCAGGGGACTTTAATACTCCACTGACAGCAATGCATAGATCAACCAGACAGAAAATCACTAAGGAAACAATGGACCTGAACGACATATTGGAACAGATGGAACCATAGACATATTTAGAACTCTGCATCATAAGATAGGAAATTCACCTTCTTTTCGAGTGCAAATGGCACATTCTCCAAGATAGACCACATGCTGGGACATAAAGCAGCCCTCCATAAGTATAAACAAATAGAGATCATACCATGCACACTTTCAGATCACAGTGCTATGAAACTTGAAATGAACCACAGAAAAAAGTCTGGAAAACTTCAAAAAAAGTGGAGGTTAAAAACCACCCTACTAAAGAATGACTGATTTAATCAGGCAATTAGAGAAGAAATTAAAAAATATATGGAAACCAACGAAAATGAAAATACAACAATCCAAAATCTCTGGGATGCAGCAAAGGCAGTCCTAGAGGGAAGTATATTGCAATCCTGGCCAATCTCAACAAACTAGAAAGAGTGCAAATTCAAAAAATAACAGAGAACCTACTGGACCTAGAGAGGAAGCAGCAAGAGCACCCCAAACTCAGCAGAAGAAAAGAAATAATAAAGATCAGGGCAGAAATAAATAATATAGAATCCAAAAGAACAGTCGAGCAGATTAATGAAACCAAGAGTTGGTTCTTCGAAAAAATAAACAAAATCGATAAACCTCTAGCCAGGCTCCTCAGAAAAACAAGAGAGAGAACTCAGATAGAGAAAATCATGAACGAAGAAGGATCTATTACAACCAATCCCTTAGAAATACAAACAATCATCAGAGATTACTATGAAAAATTATATGCCAGCAAACAAGACAACACAGAAGAAATGGACAAATTCCTACATACACTTGCACTACCATAATTCAAGCTGGAAGAGATAGAAAGCATGAATAGACCAATAACCAGTGAAGAAATCGAATCCGTTATCAAAAATCTTCCAATAAATAA
>NC_043706.1:2366040-2371960 GCF_006229205.1 Suricata suricatta
TGTCGTTTGGTTGGAGCATTCAGTCCATTTACATTCCATGTTATTATCGAAAAATGTGGGTTTAGAGTCATTGTTTTCTCTCTAGGATTCATGCTTATAGTGGTGTCTCTGGCACCTTGTATTCTTTGCAATCTTTCCCTCATAGAGTCCCTCTTAGGATTTCCTGTAGGGCTGGTTTTGTGGTCATGAATTCTCTCAACTTTTGTTTATTTGGGAAAACCTTTATTTCTCCTTCTATTTTGAAAGACAGGCTTGCTGGGTAGAGGATTCTTGGCTGTAAATTTTTTCTGCCCATCACATTGAAGATTTCCTGCCATTCCTTCTTGGCCTGCCAGGTTTCATTCGATTGGTCTGTAACCACTCTGATAGGTTTCCCTTTGTATGTGAGGGCCCTTTTCTCCCTAGCTGATTTCAGAATTCTCTCTTTATCTTTATATTTTTCCAGTTTCACTATGATATGTCATGCTGCAGGCCGATTCAAGTTACGTCTTAAGGGTGTTCTTTGTGCCTCTTGAATTTGAATGTCCATTTCTTTTCCCAGATTTGGGAAATTCTGTTATAATTTGGTCAAGTATCCCTTCAGGCCCTTTCTTTCTGTCTTCCTCTTCAGGAATTCCTATGATGTTGTTTCGTTTGATTGTATCACTCAGATCTCGAATTCTCCTTTCCTGCTCCTGGATTAATTTCTCTCTCTTTTTTTCAGCTTCTTCTTTTGCTATAACTATATCTTCTAATTCATCAATTTTTCTCTCTGCCTTGTCAATCCTTGTGGTGGCTGCCTCCAGTTTGTTATTCACCTCACCTATAGCCTTTTTAAACTCATCAGTTGAGTCTTTGATGCTTTTTTCAACCCCAGTGATTAATCGTATGACCAGCTTTTTAAATTCTTGATCTGATATGTTGTCTAGATCTGCCTTGAGCAGTTCTGTGGCTGTGACTCCCTCCTGGAATTTCTTCAGGGAGAGTTTCTTCGTTTAGTCATTTTTGCTAGTTTTCTGTCTCTTGTCACCTTTAGAAAGCTCGTTATGCTCTGCACACCTATTAATATTTCTCCGTTAAAGGAGGCTTATTGACTGTCCAGGGCCTGCTTTTCAGGAAATATTCTCTTAATGATGTCTCTCAGTTTCCCTTGTTGTGCCTGTGAGTATTTTATTTCCCTACTCTGCAATATTTGGGTCTCACCTTCTTGCACACTTTGGCTTGTTTCTTGGTGTAGTCCTAAGAAGGAAGACAGAATGACAAACACAGAGGGAACAGAAGCACACATACACACAGACAAATCAAACAGAGAAACACATAACAGGGGGGGAAGAAAAGAAAGAAAATGGGAGGGAAAGAGACGAAAAGAAGAGAAGAAGAGAAAATGATAAGAAAAGAGAAAGAATAAAAGAAAAATATATAAAAGGGGGTCAGAGACAAGAAAGGACAGTAGACCGTTTAAAAGTGTATGCCCAGTTTAGGGGAGAGGTAAGGATGAGATACAGGAGAATATATCTGGGTTGCAAGAAGGTGAAAAAGTAAGGGAGAAAGGAAAATAAGGAGTAAAATTTAAAAGAATTGAGTCAGGAAAAAGGAAAAAAGTAATAATGACAAAGAAATAAGTACAAAACAAGTGAAGAAAGAAAAAAAAATTTTATATTATTAAAAAAAAAAAGCAGCAGCTCCCCCTGGTGAATAGGCGTGTTTGGTGCGGTAGGTCTTGGAGGCTGTTATCAGAGGCTCCGCCCCTGCCTGAAGCTAAAAGAGCAGCAGGAAGTGAAGTGTGCATCTTCAGGGACCCAATTGCTGAGTCCCCACCCCCAGTCAGGATCGGGATTGCAATGGGGGAAAGGAAAATAAAAATCTAAAAAAAAAAACTTGAGTCTCTCTTGATTTCCTATAGCTGTTGCTCAAGGCGATGTGCGCTGCTGGAAATGAACTGGGAGCTCCTGCAGTTTAAGGGCACGCCCAGGCCTCCACCCGCCCCCCGACTCCTTGTCAGAGGTAGTGTAGGTGTGGGCCCTATTTTTTCCTGTGGGCACCCGGGATTCACGCAGTCCGTGCAGGGGGCAAGGTGCACCATGGAAATGCAATCCGTGGTCCCGTTCCCAAAACGAAGTTCGAATTGCTCGCCCCCGGCGCCACTGGGCTCCGGCCGCTCTCCGCAGGGAGAAAAGCCGGGAAGTGCGCTCCCCTGTCTCTTCCCTTCGTCTCTCAGGATCCTTGCGCTTCCCCCACGTTGGGCTGGGGATCTTGCCTCCCCTGCCCATCATGGGCTGGCCCGTTTTCAGATCTCCCCCATTCGCCCTCACTCAGGTATCTTTGAGGTTCTATTCTTTCTGGAGTCCGTATTTTCTCCTTCCACTCTTGCAGATGAGAGTAATATCCTTCTCAGTTCGATAGATGGGGTGGATGGAGTTTACCGAGCTCCCTTCCTCTCCGCCATCATCTAGGGTAGTTTTTAACCTCCACATTTTTGGAGATTTTCCTGACTTCTTCCTGTGGTTGATTTCAAGTTTCATAGTGTTGTGATGTGAAGGTGTGTATGGTATGATCTCAATTCTTTTGTATTTATGGAGGGCTATTTTATGTCCCAGTATGTGATCAATCTTGGAGAATGTGCCTTGTGCACTGGAGAAGAAAATCATTCCCTAGCATCAGGATTCAGAGTTCTAAATATATCTATTAATTCCATCTGCTCCAGTGTGCCATTCAGGTCCATTGTTTCTTTAGTGATTTTTTGCCTAGTTGACCTATCCATTGTTGTAAGTGGGGTATTAAAGTCCCCTGCAATTAGCACGCTATTATCAATAAGATTGCTTCTCTTTCTGATTAGTTGTTTTATGTATGTGGGATTCCCGAATTCAGCGCATAGATGTTTATAATTGCTAGTTCTTCCTGATGGAGAGACCATGTAATTATTATATAATGTCCTTCTTCATCTTCTGTTACTGACTTTATTTTAAAGTCCATTTTGTCCGATATAAGTATGGCTACTCCAGCTTTCTTCTGGAGTCCAGTCACATGGTAGGTATTTCTCTATCCTCTTACTTTCAATCTGAAGGTGTCTTCAGGTCTAAGGTGAATCTCTTGTAGACAGCAAATAGATGGATTTTGAGTTTTGATCTATTCTGCTACTCTGTGTCGTTTGACTGGAGCATTCAGTACATTGACATTCAGGGTTATTATTGAAAACTGTGGGTTTAGATTCATTGTGTTCCCTGTAGAACATGTTTGTAATGATATCTCTGATACCTTATATTCCTTGCTACATTTCCCTCATAGAGTCCCTCTTAGGATTTCTTGAAGGGCTGGTTTGGTGGTGATGAATTCTCTCAACTTTTGTTTATTTGGGAAAGCCTTTATCTCTCCTTCGATTTTGAATGACAGGCTTGCTGGATAAAGAATTCTTGGTTGCATATTCTTCCTGTTCATCACATTGAAGATTTTCACCATTCCTTTCTGGCCTGCCAAATTTCAGTAGATATGTCTGTAACCACTCTGATAGGTTTCCCTTTGTATGTTAAGGCTCTTTTCTCCCTAGCAGCTTTCAGAATTCTGTCTTTATCTTTATATTTTGCCATCATAGTTTTACTATGATATGTCGTGGTGAAGGTTGGTTTACGTTACATCTTAGGGGAGTTTGGTATGTCTCTTGAATTTCAATGTCTTTCTCTTTCCTCAGATTGGGGAAATTTTATGTATAATTTGGTCTGGGACCCATTCAGGAACTCTGTCTTTATCTTCCTCTTCAAGAACTCCTATGATACGGATATTGTGCCATTTGATTATATCACTCAGGGCTCTGATTCTCCTTTTATGCTCCTGTATCAATTTCTCTCTCTTTTTCTCGGCCTCCTCTTTTGCTATAAGTGTGTCTTCTATTTCACCTATTCTCCACTATGCTTCTTCAATCCATTCAGTTGTAGTATCCATTTTATTATTCACCTCATTTATAGCCTTTTTTTAACCTGTCATAGGTATTTTGAAGGTCCGTAGTCTGTGTATCAATAGTTTCTCTGATGGTTTTTTGAAGCCCAGCGATTAATTTTATGACAAGTGTTCTAAATTCTTGTTCAGTTAAGTTGTTTATGTCTGTTTTGAGCAGTTCTGTAGTTGTGATTATTTGCTGGAGTTTCTTTAGAGGAAAGTTCTTTCATTTTGACATTTTGGCTAGCTTTCTGTCTCTTGTCAGTCTTGAAAGCTCATTCCGCACTGTGCATGTATTAGTATTCCTCTATTGAAGGAGGCTCTTTGAGTGTCTAGGGTCTGTTTCCCGGGAGATGTTCTTTTAATGGTGTCTCTTGGTTTCTCTTGTTATTCCTCTGATTAATTTATATCCCTACTCAGCGATATTTGGGACTTTCCACTATGTGTGCTTTCGGTTGTTTCTTGAGGTAGCCCTTAGACTTCTGAGGAAGATGGTGGGGGAGGAGGATTCTAAGCTTACCTTGTCCCATGGTGAAACTAAACAACATCCACATTAGTGTAAATAACCCAGAAATTTACCTGAATACTCGCAGAACTGAGTCTCCACAGCTAAATGTAGAGGAGAGTCCACATTGAAGAGAGTAAGAGGGGCAGAGATGAAGTCAGGAACTAAACAGTCCTATGGGAATATCAGAGGGAGGACCAGGCCACACAAGTTTGGATAGGCGAAAGAAACTAACTCTGCTTTAAATGTCTGGTAGAATTCCTCTGGGAATCCATCAGGCCATAGGCTTTTATTCATAGGGAGATTTTTGATAAGATTCTGTTTCTTCACTGGTTATGGGTCTGTTCAGATTTTCTATCTCTTCCCATTTTAATTTTGGTAGTGCATGTGAATTTAGGAATTTGTCCATTTCTTCTAGATTGTCCAGTGTGTTGGCATATAATCATGAAGGAAAATGGATCCTTTACAACAGATCCCTCAGAAATACAAACAATCATCAGAGATTACTATGAAAAATTATATGCCAACAAACCGGACAATCTTTTAACTTTAAAAAATACTCAAGTTCACATATATTATTTTTAATAGCCTGTCTCCTGCTTTCTTATTGTGATAGGCATAGTATTTTGTGCAACATTGTCATAAAAATGTGTTCAATTTAAAAAAATAATTAAGAGTGAATGGTCATTTTATTGACACCCTATGTAACTAGAATGTTGAAAAGAACTTTTGACGGGCTGTCCCCAAGTACATACCAATCTCGTCCCTTTGTTAGTGACTTGTTCTAATCAGTGCTTTGATATTGTTTTTATTTTTGATCATAATTTGACTATACCTATAGTCTTACCAAGCATGTATGAGTTCATAAGCAATTGTCGGGACCTGCCAGAAGAAGAGATGTGCCTTGCACCAGAAGAGCTGCCAGAAGAAGAGATATGTGCCTCGACCTTGCAAGATCAGCAGCCCGCAGAGCAGAGCTGTATTGTTACTTCCAGCTCTGCTGAACTGTTATCACTCCCAGCTCAGCAGAACTGCGTCATCACTCCCAGCTCAGCGGAGCTGCGTTATCAGTTTCCCAGGCTCAGGGCCTATAGGCTGGGCCTTCCTATCAGTTTCCCAGGCATTGTGCTATGCTGAAACTACAAGTTTTAGTTTCTCTCTTATCCTTGCCCTTGTTTCTTAGCAACTGACTTACATCAAGTTGCCCGTTTTCTGCCTTTAAAAGACGTGTGTGTTCTCTCAATAAATGAGACTTGATCAGAGACTTGTCTGCCTCCATTTTCTGTGCTCCCTGCCCCCCAATTCTCTCTCCCTCCCTCAGGACCTGCATTGACCGACCTGCAGGACTGGTCAAGCAATAGTTTGTTTACCTGGTTTTGAACTTTATGTAGGGGGATGGATTACTTTGTGACTTGCATCACTCACTCAGAATTTTTGTGTGAACAGCATTGTTTCAATTTGTTTAGCTGTAGTTTTATTCATATTGTTGTAGGATAATCTCTTCTA
>NC_043706.1:2372060-2379335 GCF_006229205.1 Suricata suricatta
TCTGAAATGCAAAGACAAGTTGAATTGAAATAAAGGATGCATGTTTTGTTAAAAAGACATAATTTTAAAAATTGTTTGAGTACACCATCAAAACCAATTGATATAAACCGAACAGTATTTGAGAACATTTGAGATTTTCTTCCCTTAGCCACATTAGAATTTTGGTAGAATTTGGTTGCTCTCTTTATATTTACCTTAAATCTTAGAATATGTCTAAGACTTAGCTCTGTGATCTGAAATAACTCAGTTATGAATGAAATTAATTGAAGAATTCACCTAAATATTTAGCTTGAAATTAAGTAACTGAATGGAACCTTTCTTATATATTTGTATGTAAATATTTTGGCAGTTGTGAGGAAAAAATATTAAGTGTCTTGTAAAACATCTAGGTCATGACAGATGAGAGTTGTGGTAACTGGGGAGGTCTAGGGAGTTATTTGTTCCCTATCAAATATGTGAATTAACAAAAGAGACAGGTTAGGTCTCCTCTGGCATTGTCCTCCATAGTCATTGTCCCTGAGGATTGCCAGCTCTGGGCAGCTGAGTGACATGGGCTCATTAAGAGTGTGGGGCATGCATTCCCCAGAGATGTCAGCAGGGGAAAGGACGTGGTTCTCTGCACCAGCCCAGCCACAGCTCAGAGTCACAGCAGCCTCTCACCTGGTCATAAGGGTGTCCCTGTCACACAGGCAGGTCATCATACTCGGGACTCCATACTGTGAGTTTGTGACGGCTCTCCTCTTCCACCTACTAGAGACAAAGTGCAGATCTCTGGTATCACTTGAAGACCTGTGAAGTCGTCCTGGGAAAGTGTCCTTTTGCTTATGAAAAATGTATGGATGACCCAGTACTGTATAGTCAACTTTTGCATTTACTGCTAACACTGATACTACATGTGCATGTTTCTATCACCAGAACTGATTTAGGCAGTAACTTGGAATGGAAATAGTGAAATAACTTGGGTCATACTGAGAAGTTGAATAAAGGTGAGTGAAAATGGAACTCTCTCTCTTGCTTTAAGATTTGGGAAATTAAATTAGTTTCAATTGAAATGGCTTTTGAAACAAACAAGTTGTACTTGTTTGCATAGGTGGGAACTGTCTAAATGAACAGACTATGACAATTCATCAAATAGAAGAACTAATCTTAATTAATGATTAGAGACATCAACAAGTCATTCCTAGACATTTCATTCTATGTAGTTCATTCATTACACGTCTGTATGCACATGTGGAAAGTAAGTTAAGCATGCATATTCAGTGATAATAAAATGTGCTCTCTCTGTGTATGTGCAAAAGTATTAGACTCTATGTTTCTATGCTATCCTTTTGGTTCCCTATTATCTGTGATATTAGATGATATTTGTTGTTTATGTAGAAACTCATTGTTGATATTTATGGGTTCTAAATGCTCATTTTCCCCTGTATCACTGAAATACCCAAAATATGTACTGAGTTTTACAAATGCTATGCTGAAATTTAAAACAGGGAGTTCCATTCTGTGAATGTTGTGTCAATGCATCTTGTTTTTGACTTTATTGCTAACAAGAAATGATGATCTTTCATTTGAATACAAATATCAATATGAAGAAGACCAAGTGGAAGGAAAGCTGAATGTTTACCTGATTGATGAATTAGGGAAATGACAAGTTTGTGTATGTGTGTGAGTGTGTATGTGTGTGTGTGCATGTGTGTGATTACACGAGGTGATGTGTGTGTGTGTGTGTGTGTGTGTGTGTGATCTCACTGAGGCGATATGTAAAACAGGTGACCTTCACAGGTCCCATCCTTCCATCCTTGCCCACGATCATGAATGGACTCTGGTAAGAACACTGTTGGGGACCTGCTCAGACCCTCTTCACCTGCTGGTGCTCCAGTCCAAACCCTATTTGTTATGTGTGTGGGTTCTGAGGTTCCCAGCCATTCCCTTCTTGAGAGCATTGCCTTCACCTGAAGGGAACCACGTTGCCAGGCGGTCTGGGGAACATGGTGGAGGCAGCTCACAGCCAGTGACAGACTTATGGGATGTACAAAGGCTGCCAATGCCAAGGCAGGACTGAGTCTGATGCAATTCATGTCCTGAGCAGGGCAGTCTAATGCTTTAGTAAGTAGGCACAGGAAGCTATTTATATTTAAATTCATTAAAATTTAATAACATGTAAACATCACGTTCTTAGCTAGGACCTTTTAAGTGTTCAGGTAGTGACAGGTGCAGAGTAGTATTCGGCAGTGAGGGAAGAGTATGTCTACCATCACACATGGATGGTTCTACTGGAGAGTTCCGTCCAGCTTCTCATGGGATCAGGCTCCTGCTCTGTTCCACTGGAGACCACATCCTTGCTTAGCAGCATTCTCTGCTCCGTTTTCCTTCCCTCACCCCGTTTCTCCTGAGAACATTCCCTGAATAGACAACACGCAGGGGAATTCCTCCTTCACCCTCTTTTTCCATGGAACCTGCCCTGCAGCAGCATCAGTGTCCATCAGCTCTCTCATTTCCTGTCGAGTGATGGCTGCATCCCCTCATTTACTCGTCCTCCATTGTCATCGGGGGCCTGTTCTCCTATATCTGAGATCAGCTCAGACCTATGGGATGAAGCGTCATGAACGCAATAGTGATTCAGTCCTGGCACTGAGGCTTCAGAAATCTTGCCCACACTTTTCCAGGGTTCATTCAGGAACTGGATAGGGCAGAGAGTGTGTATGTCAGTATATTAGTGAATGTTATATATTTGAAATATCTTCAATAGAACATTATCTTGAGATCTTTTCTCTTTAAAATATGTAGTGCTCACAACCTGAGCATGTGGTTTGTGGAAGTATGTGTTCTTGCACTAAAATTTTTAGAGTTTTGTGTCGGCATTGAACACATATGGCAATCACTCTATCTCCTTATGTGTGTCAGCACTAAGCATATAACCTCTTCCCTTTGATACTTGTTCTCTTAATTACTGTTTTAAAATTGTGTTTTGTGAGATGTCATTTCCCATTCCATAATTTTTATGGCTATTATATACATACATAATGTATGCTTTTTTCAAGTAGTAATTTTTTCTGTATATAAAGTAATAATTTATGTGTGATTTTTATAACGAGACTTCCCTTTATCAAATCCTCTCATATCATATGATTGTAGTTGCATTCCACATTATATAAGCTCACACATACATATAATCCCATAAAATAGCAAATCACTTTATAAGTTCATCTCACCAGCATTTAGTTTTTTTTCTCAACTGCCTTCTTAGTACTTACTGATATAATGTTAAAATATATTATTATTTTATTCGAATGTTGCATTATTTTATAGTGTTTTCCTTGGATAAGTTAGCATTTTATGTTTGCCCTTCTTCACTTTGTTGAGTGTTTCTTCTATTAGACACATTTTAATATTTATCAGGAATTTATGTCAGGTAAATGTATCTCTATTCACGCATGTCTGCATGAGACTGAACTGTGGTTTGTTTGCATTGTTCTTCTGAGCATTTGCGAGTCGGGATATTCTCTTGTGTTGCACATTTAAATGGTCTCAAACACCTATGTTAGTAACTATATTAAGAATATTTTGTGCATAGATTTTGCTTATCAAATATCACTCATATCACTGGTCACATCTTCATAGGAAAAGGAAGTATAAAATAGTGTGAAATGTCACATTCTTTTTTCAATTTTTATGAACATTTATCTTATGCCAATTTTGTACCATTTTCTTTCACTCCTCAGTGGTTCCAACCCCAAACATGATTCAGATTTCAAAAGTCCTAGAAGAATTAAAAATGTTCTGTATGCCCAATGATTTGAATATGGTAGAACTGAAATCCTCATTTTCTGATGCCTCTTTGGTCAATGTATAACTATTCTTCTTCTTCAGTAGTAGGCATTGGATGAAAATAGTCATCACCTAGTCTTATATCTGGCAATGAATTTGGTCCAGTGTCACTACCTATACAAGGTAGCTTCCTGAAAAGTGATAATGAACCTAATATAGATGGATGTCGGAGATTTTGTGTAATATCAAAATAATGTTTTCCTTATGCCTACATTGTATACGTTAAGTTTTGTATTATAGTGCTTTGACCTGTCATTGCTTTGAGGGTGTTTCTGTCTTTAGCTCTCTGTGTTTTTCTATTACTTATTTATCATAGGGAGCAATGTAAATCATCACAGTCTGTACAGAATTACATGGTTGGGTATCTATTTAAAATATATTTTTGTGATTAGAATGTTCATAGAGAAAAACCCTACCTTTTTCGGAATTTTACAGCCACTAGTTGATATATGTAACAAATCTATAGAAGGAAGAGAAAATGCTGAGAAATGGATTTTAGAGTTCTGATTCCAACTGATTTGATGCAGCCAATAAACTTTTGGAGTCTCTGTTAAATGGTAATTTTAAGCATCTTTAGAGCAAAAGTTAACACTGTAATTGAAGGGTGGTATTTTCTGGTTCTCTCTGATTATTTAATTGTTTTACCACAACATGAAAAAAACCACCAATGGGTATTTATTTGCAGATCTAGTCATAATATTTTGAATATAAGTGAATTTTTTTGTATATGTAATTTTTGTTGTATTATAAAGTACTGCATTTGAGGCATGAGTAAATCTAGTTATGTAGAATTTTGAGATGCATATTTAAAATAATGAATCTGTGTCTGTTGGCATCTCTTTCCTATTCATCCTGATTTTACTCCCTCTTTTCCCCCTCATCACCATTTTCTCTAAAAGTACCTACATATTCAAAGTATTTTATGTCCTATTAATATCAGACTGAAAGAAATTTTGTACCTGTGACAGGTGCAAACACAAAGTCCATTGATTGATTTTCTTATATTAAATATTAATAACTTACTTTTGGCAAAAATGGGAAACTACATATATGGTTAAGTGATGCCAGTTTCAAAGAGTACACCACTGATTAAAGTAATTACTGATACAATTCCATAGCCATGTCCTTGAACATAATATGATCACCCACTGGTAAATTTTTATTACTTAGAATATATCTTTAAAAATTGTTAAATATTTGATCTTGACAGGAAACAAATGGTACAAAAGGATGGAACAGAAAAATGGCAGTTCTTTCACTGGGTTTATCCTGCTGGGTTTCTCTGACCGGCCTCAACTGGAGAGAGTCCTCTTTGTGGTTATTCTGATCTTCTATCTGCTCACCCTGCTGGGAAACACAACCATCATTGCACTGTCCCGCCTGGACCCACATCTTCACACTCCCATGTACTATTTCCTCTCTAATCTAAGCTTTCTGGACCTGTGTTACACGACCAGCACTGTCCCTCAGCTCCTGGTCCATCTCAGGGGGACAGACAAGTCCATCTCCTTTGGTGGCTGTGTAGCTCAGCTGTTCATCTCTCTAGGGTTGGGAGGCACAGAATGTATCCTCTTAGGGGTGATGGCATTTGACCGCTATGCAGCCATCTGCAGGCCCCTGCACTACATGGTGATCATACACCCTCGTCTCTGTGCCCTGATGGCTTCTGCGTCGTGGTTCATTGGTTTTGCCAACTCCTCATTGCAGACGGTGCTCGTCTTCCTTGTACCACTTTGTGGCAGAAATAAAATAGATCACTTCTTTTGTGAGTTCCCCCAACTGCTCAAGCTTGCCTGTGTTGACATCACTGGGAATGAGTCTGAGATCTTCTTTGCTGCTGTGATCACTCTCCTCATTCCTGTGGCATTAATCACATTCTCCTATGGTCAGATTGTCAGGGCTGTGTTAAGAATAAAATCAGCTGCAGGACAGAGGAAAGCATTTGGGACATGTGGGTCCCACCTCACAGTGGTCTCCCTGTTCTATGGCACAGCCATCTATGCTTACCTGCAGCCCAGCAACAACCACTCCCAGGATAAGGGCAAGTTCGTTTCTCTCTTCTACACCATTGTCACCCCCATGGCCAACCCCTTCATCTATACTCTGCGGAACAAGGACGTGATGGGAGCAATAAAGAAAGTTTTCTGTCGCGGCTATGACTCCAGATGACTGGGGTAAGACCCTGTGATGGAAGACTTTGAATGTGGGAGCTTTTAAGATTTTGTGTCCTGCACATGTCATCCAACATTTCCCCAGACCACTCTCAAGGGAATATGCTTATCTCATTCTTTTATTCAAGTGAATGTTCAAACTCTGAATTCATGGATTCATTACAGCCTCCAGAGATGCTGACTTAATGTTCTTACAACTTCTGCATCATATTATTATCTCAAAAAGCTCCACAGATTTTTCTTATTTCAGCCTTTTTGGGGAATACTATTCTTTTTCTAATTGCCGAAAGACATCTACACACATACAATAAAACAACAGAAACATAAGAATATAAACATCTGATACAGTGTCAGAAATATTATATATTAAATTTGTTTTAATGTTTGTTTATTTATTTATTTATTTTTTTATTTATTATTTATTTAGAGACAGTAATCAGAAGCATGGATAGGACTGAGAGAGGGAGAGAGAGAAATCCCAAGCAGGCTCCAAGCTGCCAGGACAGAACCTAATGTGAGGCTGGAACTCATAAATTGTGAGATCATTACCCGAACTGAAGTCAAGCGTCGGATGCCTAAGTGACTGAGCCACCCAGGTTCCCCAGAAATACTAATATATAGTATTTTCTAGTAATTGTTGGAGGCATATCACTCTTTCTTGCATTTTGATAATGGCTTTGATAGAAGGTCCATATGTTGACTGCACCACAGGGTTTTCATGAAGTACATAGGGCAGCAGTGTAAAAAACTCCCAGGTCAAAAAAACCTACTAACATCAATATTGATAAAGCCATTAAGATATCAGGCCCTAGTGTGACCTCACAGGTGTGACAGCGCTTTTATGAAGAACTCATGCCACAGAGGGGAAGGGTGTGATGCATACCTGCCAATGACATTGGGAACTCGCCCAGCTGATGCTTACATGTAATTTTGTGCAAAGTCAGAGAAACACCAGTGTGAGATATGCACATTAGTTATTTTCAGTTTGTGAGCCATATATCACCCAGTGCTCTTCCCCACAAGGGCCCCTTTCCATATTTTAAATGACAAAATAAGTTTTAAATGGTAAAATATGGTTTGTACCGTTTTCCGATTCTTTTATCCAGGCTTCTACTGATCAAGGCTTTTATATCTCACATCTTCCAAGGGCCGCATATATTTGAATGCAGTGACTCATTACAAAAATATGGGGAATAAACACTATTTCCCAGATTTCCATGTTCTGTGCAGATTGCTCAGATCCAGCAGCAGGAAACTCAAAGAAAAATAAAATGTATAT
>NC_043706.1:2379435-2386643 GCF_006229205.1 Suricata suricatta
TTCATATCTTTCAGCACTCACTCTAAATGCCAGTGGACTAAATGCTCCTATCAAAAGACATAGGGTAATAGAATGGATAAGAAAATAGGATCCATCTATATGCTGTTTACAAGAGACCTATTTTAGACTTGAAGACACCTTCAGATGGAAAGAAAGGGGATGGAGAACCATCTATCATGCTAAAGGTCACCAAAAGAAAACTGGAGTAGCAATACTTATATCGGATACTTTGATTTTAAAATAAGGACTGTAATGAGATAGGAAGAAGGGCATTATATCATAATTAAGGACTCTATCCACCAGGAAGATCTAATTGTAAACATTTATGCCACCATTGTGGGAAAACCCAAACATATAATTCAATTAATTTCAAACATAAAGAAACTCATTGATAATAATAACATAATAGTAGAGGACTTCAACATCCCACTTACAGCAATGGAAGATATCAAAGCAGAAAATCAACAAGGAAACAATGGCTTTGAATGACACACTGGACCAATGAATGTAACAGATGCATTCAGAACATTTCATTCTAAAGCAGAAGAATACACATTCTTCTTGAATGCACATGGAACATTCTCCAGAATAGATTAAAAATAAAAAAAGAACACAAATCGACCTTAACTACAAAAAGATCGAAATGATACCATGCATAGTTTCAGACCACAATGTTATGAAACTCAAAGGCAACCACAAGGAAAAATACTTGGAGATTAAATAACATCCTACTAAAGAAAAAATGGGTAAGCAAGAAGTTAATGCAGAAATTAAAACCTACATGAAACCCAATGAAAATGACAACTCACAGCCCAAAACCTCTGGAATGGAGCAAAGGTCATCGTAACAGGAAACATATGGCAATCCAGGCCTTCTTATAGAAAGAAGAAAGGTCTCAGAAACACAACCTAACCTTACACCTTAATGAGCTGGAAAATAAAAAACAGCAAATAAAACCAGAACAAGGAGAAGATGGGAAATTATAAAGATTAGAGCAGAAATCAGTGCTACTGAAAGAAAAAAAAAAGATTAGAACAGATCAATGGAAGCAGGAGCTGATAAATCCCTAGCGAGTTTGATCAAAAAGAAAAAGGAATGGACCCAAATAAATAAAATCAAGATTGAAAGAGGAAATATTACAACCAACACTGAAGAATTACAAACAATATACCAATAAACCAGACAATCTGGAAGAATTGGACAGATTTCTAGAAACTTATAAACTATCAAAACTGAAACAGGTAGAAATAGAAAATTTGAACAGACCCATAACCATTAAGGGAAATGAATTAGTAATCAAAAATATTCCCCCAAAACAAGTGTCCAGGGTAGGAGGGCTTCCAGGGGAACTCTAACAAACATTTAAACAAGAGTTAACATCAGTTCTCTTAAATCTGTTCCACAACTCAAAAACCACACTGAGATACCACCTCACGCCAGTCAGAGTGGCTAAAAGGAACAAATGATGTGACTATAGATGCTGGCGAGGGTGTAGAGAGACGGGCACCCTCCTACACTGTTAGTGGGAATGTAAACTGGTGCATCCGCTCTGGAAAACAGTGTGGAGGTTCCTCAAAAAACTATCGATAGAACTCCCCTATGACCCAGCAATAGCACTCCTAGGGATTTACCCAAGGGTTACAGAAGTGCTGATGTATAGGGGCACATGTACCCCAATGTTCATAGCGGCACGTTCTACAATAGCCATATCATTGAAAAAAACGTAAATGTCCATCAACTGATGAATGGATCAAGATGTGGTATATATATACAATGGAGTATTAAACGGCAATGAGAAAGAATGAAATCTGGCCATTTGTAGCAAGGTGGATGGGCCTCGAGGGTGTCATGCTAAGCGAAATGAGTCAGGCAGAGAAGGACAGACACCATATGTTTGCACTCCTAGGTCTAACAGGAGAACAGGATAAACCTAATGGAGGACCAGGGGGAAAGGAATAGGGAAAGAGAGTTTGGGGAGAGAGAGGAATGCAAAACCTGAGAGACTATTGAATATTGAAAAGGAACTGAGGGTTAAAGGGGTGAGGGAGGGGGGAAAAAGGTGGTGGTAATGGTGGTGGGCACTTGTGGGGAAGGGCACTGAATGTTATATGGAAACCAATTTGACAATAAAATATTTACAAAAAAAAAAAAGATGTTCCAAAAATACAAATGGAAGGAAGACTTCCAAACTCATTCTATGAAGCCAGCATGATGTTGATTCCAAACCAGGCAAAGACCCCCCAAAGAGAGAACTACAGACCAATTACCCTGATTCACATAATTTTAAACATCCTCAACAAGATACTAGCCAGCTAGATCTAACAATACATTAAAAGAATTACTCAGCACAGAAAAGTGGGATTCATACCATTGATGCAGGGCTGGTTTAGTATTTGCAAAACGATCAATGTGATCCATCACATCAATAAGAGGAAGGACAAGAACCACATGACCATCTCAATAGATGAATAAAAAGCATTTGACAGAATAGAGCATCCTTTCTTCATAAAATCTTCAAGAAAGTAGGGATAGAAGGATCACACACCTCAAAATCATAAAGCATATATGAAGACCCACTGCTGATATCATCCTCAATGGAGAAAAACTGAGAGCTTTCCCTCAAGGTTGGGAACACAGTAAGGATGTCCACTCTCACCACTGGTATTCAACATAGTATTGGAAGTCCTAGCCTCAGCAATCAGACAACACAAAGGAATAAAGGGCATCCATACTGGCAAGGAGGACATCAGTCTTTCACTCTTCCCAGATGACATGATACTCTTTCCATATGGAAAACCCAAAAGATTTCAAAAAAAAAAAAAAAAACACCCTGCTAGAACTGATCCATGAATTGAACAAAGTTACAGTATATAAAAATGCACAGAAATTGTTTGCATTTCTATACACCAATAATGTAGGAACAGAAAGCGAAATCAAGGAATCGATCCCATTTACAATTGCACCAAAACCATAAAATACCTAGGAATCAACCTAACCAAAGAGGTGAAAAATCTATATGCTGAGAAGTATAGAAAGCATATGAAAGAAACTGAAGAAGACACAAAAAGTTATAAAAACATTTCATGCTCACAGATTGGAGCTAAGGTAGCTAGGGAGGTCTAGGGACTTATGTCCTCTGTCAGACATGTGAACTAATAGAAGAGACAGATTAGGTCTCCTCAGGCATTGTCCTCCACAGTCATTGTCCCTGAGGATTGCTAGCTCTGGGCAGCTCAGTGATATGGGCTCATTAAGAGTGTGGGGCATCCGTTCTCCAGAGATGTCAGCGGGGGAAGGGACTTGGTTCTCTGTGCCAGCCCAGGTATAGCTCAGAGTCACAGCACCCTCTAACCTGGTCCTAAGGGTGTCCCTGTCACACAAGCAGGTCATCATACTCGGGACACCATACTGAGAGTTTGTGACTTCCCTCATCTTCCACCTCCTAGAGACAAAGTGCAGATCTCTGGTACCACATGAACACCTGTGAAGTCATCTTGAGAAAGGGTTTTTTTGCTTCTGAAAAATGTATGGATGACCCAGTGTTGGTATAGTCACTCTTTGCATTTACTGCAAACATAATTCTACATTCCGCATTTCTATCCCCAGGCCTGTATTTAGGGAGTAACTGGGAATGAAGTAGAGAATTGCCTCTGAATCCACAGAGAAGGTGAATAGAGGTGAGTGATATGGAATTCAGTCTCTGTTTAGCTTTAGAAATTGGCCAGTTAGTTTATTTTCAGTTGCAATTGTTCTTGAAACAAAAAGTTTGTATTGATTTGCATATATGGTTAATTGTCTAAAGTAAAAGATTGTGGAGATTTACCAAATAGAAGCACTAAACTTATTGATTAAAGACAACAAAAACAAGTTGTTCCTAGACATTTCATTTACTGTAGTATGTTCATTATACCTCTGTATGCACAAGTGGAAAAGAATTTATTTATATATAGTGGTAATAAAATATGCCCTTCAGTATTAGAGCAATAGACTATGCATATATATTAAAATATTAGAGTATATGATTTTATTCCCTCTTTTGGTTCCTTATTATCTGTGATATTACATATTTGTCCTCTATGCTTAAACACAGTGTCAATATTTATATTGTTTGTTCATTTTGTCCCGTAGGAGTTACCAAATATTTGAAATATACATTGAGTTCTCAAAATACTATGTTGAAAATTACAACAGGAAGTTACATTTAGTGAATATTTTGTCAACGCACCTTACTTGACTTTATTGTTTTTTTAAATTTTTAATGTTTTTGAAAAAATTTATTTTTGAGAGACAGAGAGAGAGTGCGAGCAGAGGAGGGTCAGAGAGAGGGAGATACAGAATCTGAAGAAGGCTCCAAACTCTGAGCTAGCTGGCAGCACAGAGTCTCATGCAGGCTCGAACCCACGAACTGTGAGATCATGACCTGAGCCGTAGCCAGATGCTTAACCAAATGAGCCAACCAGGCGCCCCTGCTTTATTGTTAAATAAGACACGATAATCCTTCAATTGAGTACAAATACCAGCCTGAAGAAGAAAAAGGTGGGAGAAAACCTCAGTGTTTACCTAAATGATGAATTAGGCAAAGACAAGTTGTGTGTGTACATGTGTGTGTACCTGTGTGTATGCGTGTATGTCTGTGTGTGCATGTATGCATGCGAGTGTGTGGTTGCATTGAGGTGATGTGTGTGTGTGCGTGTGTGTGCGTGTGTGTGTATGTGTGTGTTTGCACTGAGGTGATGTGTGAGTACACTAGGTGCCAACCTTCTATCCTTGCCCATGATCATGAATGGACTCTGGTAAGAACACTGTTGGGGACCTGCTCAGATGCTCTTCACCTGCTCGAGGTCCAATCCAAACCCTATTTGTTACGAGTGTGGCCTCCGAGGTTCCCAGCCATTCCCTTCTTGAAAGCATTGCCCTTAGCTGAAGGGAGCCTCGTTGCCAGGAGTTCTGGGGAACATGGTGGGGGCAGCTCACAGCCAGTGACAGACTCATGGGATGTACAAAGGCTGCCAATGCCAAGGCAGGACTGAATCTGATGCAATTCGTGCTCCAGAGCTGTGGTGTCTAATGCTTTAGTAGTAGACACAGGAAGCTATTTACATTTAAACAATTAAAGTTAAATAAAATGTAAAATTCCATTTCTTGGCTAGGACCTTTTAAATGCTCAGGTGGTGACAGGTGCAGAGTGGCTGTAGTATTAGGCAGTGAGGACAGAGTATTTCTACTGTCACACAGGGATGGTTCTACTGGAGAGTTCCGTCCAGCTTCTCATGGGATCAGGCTCCTGCTCTGTTCCACTGGAGTCCACATCCTTGCTTAGCAGCATTCCCTGCTCCATCTTCCTTCCCTCACCCCGTTTCTCCTGAGAGCATTCCCTGAATAAACAACATGCAGTAGAATTCCTCCTTCACCCTTTTCTTCCATGAAACCTGCTGTGCAGCAGTGTCAGTGTCCATCAGCTCTCTCATTTCCTGTCGAGTGGTGGCTGCATCCCCTCATTTGCTCGTCCTCCATTGTCCTCGGTGGTCTTTTCTCCTATATCTGAGGTCAGTTCAGACCTATGAGAGGGAAGCATCATGAAAGCAGTAGTGATTCAGTCCTGGCACTGAGGCTGTGTAAATCCTGCCTGCACTTTCTCAGGATTCATTCAGAAACTGGATAGGGCCCAGTGTGTGTCAGTATATCAGTGAATGTTATATATTTGACATATCTTAAATAGAGACATTGTCTTGAGATCTTTGTGTTTAAAATGTGTAGTGTGCATACTGAGCATCTAGTTTTGTGGAAAGATGTATTCTTCCACTAAAACATAGAATTGTATGTCAGCATTGACCTATTATGGTAATTGGAAAGTTCTCCTCTATCACCTTGTGTGTGTTACACTGGGATTTAACCTCTCACATTTGAGGCACGTCTCTTAATTATTATTGTGAAATTGTGTTCTTCTGAGAAGTCATTTTAATTATATACCTTTTTGATATTAAATACTACATAGAATAGCAATGTTTTTGTTTTCTAGATTCTGTTTGTTTTCACTATAACTCATAATATTTATTTCTTTCCATATATAACCTGTGCTTCTTTCAAGTATCTTTCACATGCGAAGTACTAATCTATGTGTAATCTAGAACTGGACTTTCCTGTACATGTCATATCATATAGTTGCTCAGGACGCACACTTTGCCTCTGTGCTGTGGAAGGACGTGTTCAATATTTCCAGCCAGTATCATTTACATAGTTTTTCTGAGAGGAATCAATCTCTCTTACTGCATCCAGTCATTTGATGCTACCAAGCATAGATGATGGTTCTTAGTCTAATTTCACCAGTCTTTAAATATGATAAGAAGGCGAGAGTGTGGAGAGATGGGCACCCTCCTACACTGTTGGTGGGAATGTAACCTGGTGCAGCCACTCTGGAAAATAGTATGGAGGTTCCTCAAAAAACTATCGATAGAACTCCCCTATGACCCAGCAATAGCACTGCTAGGGATTTACCCAAGGTATACAGAATGCCGATGCATAAGGGCACATGTACCCCAATGTTCATAGCAGCACTGTCAACAATAGCCAAAAGATGGAAAGAGCCTAAATGTACATCACCTGATGAATGGATCAAGATGATGTGGTATATATATATATATATACAATTGAGTATTACATGGCAAAGAGAAAGAATGAAATATGGCCATTTGTAGAAAAGTGGATGGACTTCGAGGGTGTCATGCTAAGCGAAATAAGTCAGGCAGAGAGGGACAGATACCATATGTTTGCACTCCTAGGTCTAACAGGAGAACAGGAGAAACCGAATGGAAGACCATGGGAAGGGGAAGAGGGAAAGAGAGTTGGGGAGAGAGAGGGATGCAAAACTTAAGAGACTATTGAATACTGAAAATGAACTGAGGGTTGAAGTAGAAGGGGGAGGGGGAAAAAGAGGTGGTGGTGATGGAGGAGGGCACTTGTGGGAAAGAGCACTGGGTGTTGTATGGAAACCAATTTGACAATAAACTATTTTTAAAAATATGATAAGAAGGAAAAGAAAGGAAATTTCCCATTAACCTCAGTGGACACATGTCATTCTCTTGGAAGATGGCCCTGTGTGGTACACTTGCTTTAATAGTGGTGGATGGGGGTGCCTAGGTGGCTCAGTCGGCCCTAGTGCTCAACTTTGACTCAGGTCACGCTATCATGGTTCATGATTTCGAGCCCCA
>NC_043706.1:2386743-2400352 GCF_006229205.1 Suricata suricatta
ATGTCTTTTCTTTACATTTTTAAAAAATATTTACTTATTTTTGATAGAAAGACATAGTATGAGCAGGGAAAGAGGGGGGTGGGGGGGAGACACAGAATTGGAAGCAGGCTCCAGGCTCTGCACTGTCAGCACAGAGCCTGATGTGGGGCTCAATCTCATGAACCTCGAGATCATGACCTGAGCCAAAGTAGGATGCTTAACTGATCAGGCGCCACATGGTATTTTATTTTTCAACTGAAAATCGTAATCATTCTTATACCTGTTGGATACATTGCCATTATCCATTATTTTACACACACACACACACACACGCACACACACACACACCCCCCAGGAAAGTGGCAAATCATATATACAAGTTCATCTCACCGAGGTTTTATTTTTCTCAACTGCCTTCTTTGTCCTTATTGATATAATATTGTTAACATATATCATTATTTTATTCTCATGGTGCAGTAGTATATTGGTGTTTTCTTGGAATGAGTTTACGTTTCATGTTTGCCCTTCCTCACTTTGGTCGTGCTTCCTTTCTCAGGCACATTAAAAATCTGTAGCAATGATTTCAGATAAGTGCATCTGTATGTGTGCGTTTGCGTGTGCGTGTGCATGAGACTGACCATGGTTTGTCGTTAGTTGCTCTTCTGAGCAGGTGTGAGTCAGAGGACACGTCATGTTGTTGCACGTTTAGACTGTCACAGGTGACATTATAATTATTTCCTTTAAGAAATTTTTTTTGTGGAGACCACTGATCATATGTTTACAAGAAATAAAGGAGGTATACAACAGCATGAAATACCACATCCTCTCCTCAAATATTATGAATAGCTTTATGCCCATTTAGTACCAGTTGCTTTCACACATCAATGGATTCTTTCCCAAAACTGATTCAGAGTTTAAAAGTCTTAGAAGAAATAAAAATACACTGTATGCCCAACCTTTTGAAAATGATAGAACTGATATACTCATTTTCTGATGCCTCTTTGGTCAGTTTACAACTATTCTTCTTCTTCAGTAGTAACCATTGGATGCAAATGGTCATCACCCAGCCACATATCCCGCAATGTGTTTGGTCCAGTCCTACTATCTCTGCAAGGTAGCTCCCAGAAAGGTGACACTTGACACAATGTGCACAGATGTCTGAAATTTTTTATACTACCAAAATATTGATTCCTTTATGCCTTTCTTTATACTACTTTAAGTTTTCCATTATAGCTCCTTGACCTGTCATTGCTTTGAAAATGAATCTGTCTTTATCTCTGTGTGTTTATCTAATACTTACTTTTATCATAGGGAGTGATGTAAAAGATTACAGATGGTACATAATTACATGGTTGGATAAATTTTTTAAATGTACATTCTGATTAGGATATCCCTAAGGAAGAGTCCTACCTCTTTCAGGAATTTTATGATCTCTAATTGATTATGTGTGAAATAGAAATCCTCTGAAGGAAGAGGAAAGTGTTGGCGAATGGATTTTAGAGTTCTGATTCTGGCTGGCTCTGCACGGCCCATGAATTTTCAGAGTTGGTGTTAAATCGGTATGTATTTTGAAGTATGCTTCAGGCAAATGTAAGCACTGTAATTGAATGGTGATGTTCTCATCAAAAAAAATTGTGTGGCTTTCTGAGATACAATACATTGGTTAGAGAGGTAACATGGCCAAAATGTTGATGCACAAATAGTAGTGATTTTGAATGTAATCGAATTCTTTGTATAAGTACATTCTAGGTCTTAAGTTTCTATATCTGAAAGGTTTTTCCACATCATGTTGTATTACATGTGTATATATTTTAAATGTTTGTTTATTTATTTTAAGAGAGCGAGAGAGAGAGAGAGAGAGAGAGAGAGAGAGAGAGAGAGAGAGAGAGAAAAGGGAAGGTGCAAAGAGGGAGAGGGAGAAACAGAATTCCAAGCAGGCATTGTGCTGTCAGCAAAGAAACTGACACAGGGTTTGAACCCATGACTCATGAGATCATGGCCCCAGCTGAAATCAGATGCTTGACCAATTGAGCCACCTAAGTCCCCCCTTATTATATTTTAATACATGTAAGGTGTGAGCAAATCCAGTTGTGTAGTATCATGGGATATATATTGTTAGAACATCTCTTCTCTCTGCATCTGTTTGATTCTTTCTGATAGCTCTCCCTCTTTTTCCCTTATACATTTTTACAGTACGTTAAATCCTAGTAAGTGCAGACTGATACAACTGATATTACTATGATTTCTGCAGACAAATGATCCATTATTTGTTTTTTCTTATACTTTAATGATTTACATTTTGTGATAATGCGAACCGTATTGATATAAGCTATGTCATTTCATTGGGTACATCATGTATTCAAATTATTACTCAAAAAGTCCATGGCCTTATCTTTTCATATGATCAATTCAACCACTGCCAACTTTTTTTCTTTTTGAAGATTTCTTTTAAACATTGCTAAATACTTGGCCTTGAATGGAAATGTGGTAAGAAAGGATGGACCAGAAAAATGGAAGTTCTTTCACTGAGTTTATCCTGCTGGGTTTCTCTGACCGACCTCAACTGGAGAGAGTCCTCTTTGTGGTTCTCCTGATCTTCTATCTACTCACCCTGCTGGGAAACACAACCATCATTGCACTGTCCCGCCTGGACCCACACCTTCACACTCCCATGTACTTTTTCCTCTCCAACCTGAGCTTTCTGGACCTGTGTTACACGACCAGCACTGTCCCTCAGCTCCTGGTCCATCTCAGGGGGGCAGACAAGTCCATCTCCTTTGGCGGCTGTGTAGCTCAGCTGTTCGTCTCTCTAGGGTTGGGAGGCACAGAATGCATCCTCCTAGGGGTGATGGCATTTGACCGCTATGCAGCCGTCTGCAGGCCCCTGCACTACATGGTGATCATGCACCCTCGTCTCTGTGCCCTGATGGCTTCTGTATCATGGTCCTTTTCTTTTATGTACTCTGCATTGCAGACAGTACTCATCTTTCTTATTCCACTTTGTGGGAGAAATAAAATTGACCACTTCTTTTGTGAGGTCCCCCCACTGCTCAAGCTCGCCTGTGTTGACACCACTGTGTATGAGTCTGAGATCTTATTTTTCAGTATGATCTTTCTTCTCATACCTGTGGCATTAATCACATTCTCCTATGTTCGGATTGTCAGGGCAGTGTTAAGAATAAAGTCAGCTGCAGGACAGAGGAAGGTGTTTAGGACATGTGGGTCCCACCTCACGGTGGTCTCCCTGTTCTATGGCACGGCCATCTATGCTTACCTGCAGCCCAGCAAAAACCACTCCCAGGATCAGGGCAAGTTCATTTCTCTCTTTTACACCATCGTCACTCCCATGGCCAACCCCTTCATCTATACCCTGCGGAACAAGGAGGTGGCGGGAGCAATGAGGAAGGTGTTCTGTTGGGGCTATGATTCCCGATGACTGTGGGGAAGACTCTTTGATGCAAGACTTTGAATTCCAGAGCCTTAAGGATTTTGTTTCTTGCAAGTGTCATCCAACATTTGTTTTGATAACTCTCAAGGGAATTTCCTTAAAATTCGTTTATGCAAGTGAGTGCTCAAACTTTATGTTTGTGGACTGATTGCAACATTGGAGATGATGATACACTGTTCCTAGAGCATTTGCCCCATATTATTATTTTGAAAAATCCATAGGCTTTTCTAATTTCACCTACTTTGGAAACATTATTCCATATCTAATTGCAAAAAAAATATTAACATACATACCATCAAAGCACAGCAAATTAAGAATATGAACCACTGAAATACTGTAAGATACTGTAGGAAATATTAACATTTTAGTTTTTATCAATTGCTGGATGCATATCCTTTATTCTTGCATTGTGATCATGGCTCTGTTAGAAGGTTCATAGATTGACTGTATCACAGCTTCTCCCTAGGAGTAGGAGGGTAACTGTGGGAAAAACAAAGTTTTAGTCAAAGAAAATCCTGCTACAATTAATCCTGGTAAAGCCATTCAGAAGTCAGGTCCTAGAGTGATGTCATCATTGTGATAGTGTTGTTATGTGGCCTTCATGTCATGGAAGGGGGAGGGTATGATGCACACCTGCCGGTGACATTAAAAGCATCAGCTGGTGATTCAGTAGTTGGTGCTTATGGGTAATTTTGTGCAAATTGGACAAACACCAATGTGAGTTATATGCATTGGTTAATTTAAGTTTGTGAGCCAATCCATTAAAAATAATGCTTATAGAGTTGGAATGGGAAAAGATATTTGCAAAAGACTAATTGGATAAAGGGTTAGTATCCAAAATCTATAAAGAGCTTATGAACTCAACAGTCTAGAAGTAAATAATCAAATGAAGAAATGGGCAGAAGATACAAATAGACACCTTTTCAAAGATATCCAGATGGCAAACAGACACTTGAAAAGATGCTCAGCATCACTCATCTTCAAGGAAATACAAGTCAAAACCACAATGAGATATCAGCTTACTGCTGTTAGAATGGCTAAAATGAGCAACTCAGGAACCCCTAGATGTTGACGAGGATATGCAAAATAGGAATCTTTTTGTACTGTTGGTGGGAACTCTGGAAAACAGCATGAGGTTTCCTCATAAAATTAAAAATAGAACTGCCCTATGACCCAGTAATTGCACAACTAGGTATTGGTCCAAAGGATACAAAAACACTGATTCAGAAGGGCGCCAGTACACTGATGCTTCTAGTAGTTTTATCAACAAGAGCCAATGTGTGAAGAGAGCCCAAATGCCCATTGACTGATGAATGGGTAAGGAAGATATGGTAAATTGGGGCTCCTGGACAGCTTATAGTTGAGCGTTTGACTTTGGCTCAGCTCATGATCTCACGGTTCATGAGTTCGAGCCCCGCGTCGGGCTCTGTGCTGAAAGATGGAGCCTGGAGCCTGCTTCTGATTCTGTGTCTACCTCTCTCTCTGCTCTTCTTCACACTTTATCTCTCTTTCTCTCTCAAAAATAAATAAAAACATTAAAGCATTAAAAAAAAGGAAGTGATATATATACAATGGAATACTACTTGATGATGAAACAATGAATTCTTGCCATTTGCATCAGTGTGGACGGAATTAGAGGCTATTATGCTAAGTGAAATAAGTCAGGCAGAATAAGATAACTATTATATGATTTCACACATATGTGGAATTTAATAACCATGACAGATGAGCATGGGGAAGGGGAAGGAAAAATAAGTTAAATACAGAGAGGGAGGGAAATCATTTGAGACTCTTAAATACAGAAAACGAACCTAGGGTTGCTGGAACGGAGGTGGGGGAATGGGTTAAATAGATGACAGGTATTAATTAAGGTAGGCACTTGTTGGGATGAGCACTGGATGTTATATGTAAGAGATGAATCACTGGTTTCTCTTCCTGAAATCACTTTTACACTGTATGTTAACTCACTTCAATTTAAATAAATACATTTTTAAATATATAGTTTATTGTCACATTGGTTTCCATATAACACCCAGTGCTCTCCCCTACAAGTGCCTCCTCCATGACCACCACCCTTCTTCCCCTGCCCCTCCCTCTTCAGCCCTTAGTTTGTTTTCAGTATTCAAGAGTCTCTCATGATTTACCTCCCTCCCTCTCCCTAACTTTTTTTCCCCCCTTCCCCTCCCCGTGGTCCTCTGTTAGGTTTCTCCTGTTAGGAAATAAATACATTTTTAAAACACAGAAAAAGAAAAAATGACTTTACAAGACATTATCATATCTGAACAGTATATGACCCAAATCCTATTTTATATTTTATGTGTTTTACTTATAGTAATGCAGCAATAGTTTGGGAATAAAATATATTTAGATCTTCCCTTGATACTACTTCATAAATACTAAATCCAGGCATTAACTGATCAAGATTTTGCATCTCACTTCTGCCATATTACACATAGACATGTGTGTGTGTGTGTGTGTGTAGTGACATATACATATGAGATATGTGCTATATTTCCCAGGAAATCCCATGCTCTGTGAATGTTACTCAGATTCCTTGGGAGAAAATGTAAATAAATAAAATGTATAATAATTTTAAAAATCTCAATCTGTCTAAGCTTTACAAAAAGCCATCATACTGTGCAATAGGTGGTATGTATTTATAAATTGTGAGTATTAGATATATATACATCCCAGAACATTTGGAGTGATATTGTTGACCTTAGATCTTAACTCAGGCTCATTTTGCATATAAACGTGTTTCAGTGTATGGATCTGGGTTTTTGTGTATATTTATTGTCATGAACCGTGTATTTTCACATGGAGATTGGAGCTTTGACAATGCCATTGTCATGGAAATATTTATGTGTTTGGTAGGTTTTCCCAACACTTAGTCCAGTGTAGCTAAATGCATTTGTGTCTTTGGACACATATCAATAGTAATCCCACTGTTCTCTCTCTGATGGCTAACAGGAACCTCCTGGGTCTTGAGCCCCTCAGCTACTCATGCTCATGACACGCGATCTTGGAACAGAGACAGCATTAGGCAGGCTGGCAATGTCAGCTTGGAGAGATCATCACATGGTTCTGGTTCTGTGTATCTCTAAGAGCATCACAGTACTCACACTTGAAATCAACCCCTGGGATGTATTTTGATGCCATGGCAATACTGGATGAACACCAGTGTGAAAACAGATTTGTAGATTGTTTATCCCTAATGATGACAAATTTCCCACTCTCCATTATATTCCCACCTTATTCTGAAAGTTTTATCCAAATGGTCACTAAAAAACCAAATGAACATTCCTGGGTACAAAACCCCTCAAGATATCTGACACACAATAAATAGTCAACACATTAAAAAAAGAAGAAGAAACCCTCAAGGTCTCATGAAGCAACACAGCCTTATGTTTTGGCTGAGTAACAACCTCTCTGCTCTTAAGGACACAGAACCCTGTGGTAAAGCAGATTTATTTTGTTTATGTGAATATTTGAATGGTATTTGAGTGTTTATATTACATGGGAGTAAGTTATAGATAAAAAAGATTTCTGGGATCCAGACAAAATTTAAAAAGAAATCACCTAAAAGACTAAACATAAGTTCAGAATTGTTTATAACATTTGTCTAATGTTAGGAATCTGCCTCCCCATGGTCTCCATGCTTTCTCTCTCTCAGGCGATGAGGTAATGGAAATGGTCACCAGTATTAATTGAGCTATTGCCCTTTGAATTTTAACCAATCCCTCTAGCATGGCTGCAGTGATTGTCCCCAAGACGTGGCTAAACTATTTTATTCCATCTGTCATTAGCATCTGGGGCTCAGGACGGTCACTATGCTCTAGAGGAATCAACGGATTCTTCCAGGTCTTTTGCCTTCTGAAGAACACAGGGTACATGCCGTACTCAGGTAATGAGTGTATGTAGAGACCCAGAGTGTCAGGGGACTCACAAGAAACACAAATCTCAACCAGCAGATTTACTACTCATTAGCAAATGTACAAAACAGCAAGGGCACGTGTTGTATCCAGTAGGACCCAGACCTATTCAACACACTCCAGGGTTCTCCTCATGCAATGGACAGCATTTTGTGTCTCCAGTGTGGGGCTCTTTTATGTAGTCCATGTCAGCACAGAGAGGGTATGTGCTTCCTCAGTTCACGTGTCCCTAGCTTAGTAGCCATGACCTGGCCTGAAGACTGTTGTGTGTTCGCAAAATAGCAGTGTATATGGTGTAAGGTAATTGCACTCTGAGCAGAACATATACATCCTGCTAACTCACTACTGGACCAGTCATCAGAGTGCAGTCACCCCTGTAAGACGCTCCTGTGTCTCCTAGTCTGCACATTTCACCACTACTGGTTGCCAGAGTCCTGCTGTGACCAGGCTCACTGAGGAGGCAGGAGCAGGTCACTGATCCCTGGAAACCCCACACTTTGCAGGTGACTTCATTTTGGATGCTTGCTTTGTGACATAGGTGTGAGGTTTCTTTCACCATTGTGGTGCTGTCACATGTCTGAGACCTGGAGTAGACTCTGGGAACCACTGTGTGTGGACATGAGGTTTGTAGGGGAACGGGGGCTGGGTGTAAATGCAGAAAAGGGAGGGTGAATGACTGGAGATCAGAAGGGTCAGGGGAATCAATTCCTGAAAAAGGCCTAAGGACAGGACCGTGGCTTCTGGGAAGGGACAATTCCTTATTTCCCCCAGGTTGTTCCTGCTGTTTCAGAATTAAATTGACAGGAGATAGAGTAACAGGAGAAAACACCCAAACTTTTAGAACCTGATGGGATCCCGAACTGCTCAAGAGCTCCATGGAACAAACTAGACCCCATTTGATGTCATTAGAGAAACACACAAGTAAACATTGAAATTTTGGTGACGAAAGGACAGTGTTTGTAGATGAGATAATGAAGAACACTCTCAAGTAGTAATTTGTAAGGAGCTTTTTTTAATTTCTTTTTCTTTTTCTTTCTTTTTTTTTTTTTTTGGTGCTTTACTTCCTTCATTGGGCAGTAACAAAGAATGGAGGAAGCGCCTTGTTCTTCAGAGGCATAACTTTAAAAATTTTAGCATGTGTATTCAAAATCAAGCAAGGACATCAAACAATTCTTTGATAATACCCAACAAAGACATTGCACAAACATGGTTTTAAAAATTGTTCCTTGACAACCTTTTTGTTCTCTAATCAGCTTACAGGTGGCTAGGTTCCAATTCTTGTACGTTTCTTTAAAACATGTATTTGTTGTTGTTTTTATTTTTTATTTATTTTTTCCACTTAATTTTTTATTGTGACAAGATACATGTAACAAAATTTACATTTTGACCATTTTTTTTTCATTTTGACCATTTTTAAGTGTACAGTTCAGTGACATTAATTAGTCACAATCTTGTGGAATTACTACTACCAATTAGCTCCACGGTTTTCTCATATTTCCAACTAAAACTCTGTATCCATTAAATAATAACTTCTCATTCTCTCCTCCACCCAGCCCCTGCCAAGCATCTCTCTGCTTTCTGTTTCTGTAAATTCGGTTACTCTAGGTACTTCATAGATTGCCTTTTTATTATTAGCTTATTTCACTTAGTACAACATCCTCAAGGTTCATTCAGATAGTATGTACTGGATTCCCTTCCTTTTCATGGTTGAATAATATTCCATTGTATGTCGGATTTTAACTACTTATCTTTTTTTTAACTTATAGTTTATTGTCAAGTTGGTTTCCATATAATACGCAGTGCTCTTCCCCACAAGTGCCCTCCTCCCTGACCATCACCCCCCTTCCCTTTTCCCCATGCCCTTACAGCCCTTAATTTGTTTTTCAGTCTTCAAGGATCTCTCATGATTTGCCTCCCTCCCTCTCCCTAACTTTCTTTTCCCCCTCCCCTACCCATGTTCCCCTGTTAGGTTTCTCCTGATAGACATATGAGTGCAAACATATGGGATCTGTCCTTCTCTGCCTGACTTATTTCACTTAGCATGACACCCTTGAGGTCCATCCACTTTGCTACAAATGGCCAGATTTTATTCTTTCTCATTATCATGTAATAATCCATTGTGTATATATACCACATCTTCTTTTTTTCCTGTTTTTTTTCTTATTTTTTAAATAATAGTTTATTGTCAAATTAGTTTCCATATAACACCCAGTGCTTCTCCCCACAAGTGCCCCCCACCATGACCATCACCCCTCCCCCTCTCCCCCTCCCCCTTTGGTCCATGGTTCGTTTCCAGTATTCAGTAGTCTCCCTTGATCTGTGTCCCTCACATCTTCTTGATCCATTCATCAGGTGATGGACATTTAGGCTCTTTCTATGATTTGGCTATTGTTGCCTCTGTGAACATTGGGGTACATGTGCTCCTGTGCACCAGCACTTCTATATCCTTGGGTAGATCCCCAGCAGTGCTATTGCTGGTTCATAGGGGAGTTCTCTTGATGAGTGGTTTTGATTTTTATTTCCTTGATGATGAGTGACATTGAGCATCGTTTCATGTGTCTGTTGGTTATCTGGATGTCCTATTTGGAGAAGTGTCTATTAATGTCTTCTGTCCATTTCTTCACTGGATTATTCATTTTTTGGGTGTGGAGTTTGGTGAGTTCCTTGTAGATTTTGGATACTAGCCCTTTAACCAATATGTCATTTGCCACTATCTTTTCCCATTCTGTCAGTTGCCTATTAGTTGTTTTTTTTTTTGACTCTTTCCTTTGCACTACAGAAGCTTTTTATCTTGATGAGGTCCCAATAGTTCATTTTTGCTCTTGATTCCTTTACCATTGGGGATGTGTTGAGTAGGAAAGTCCTACGGTTGAGGTCAAGGAGGCTGTTTTCTGCTTTCTCCTCTAGGGTTTTGATGGTTTCCTGTCTCACATCCAGGTCCTTCAGCCATTTATAGTTTTTTTTTTGTGAATGGTGTAAGAAAGTGGTCTCATTTCATTCTTCTGCATGTTGCTGTCCAGTTCTCCCACACCACCTGTTAAAGAGGCTGTCTTTTTTTTCCATTGAATCCTTTTTCCTGCTTTGTCAAAGATTAACCGGCCATACACTTGTGGGTCCAGGTCTGGGTTCACTATTCTATTCCATTGGTCTATGTGTCTGTTTTTGTGCCAATACCATACTGTCTTGATGATGATAGTTTTTATTTACTTTTCTCTTTTTCATGTTTTTATTAAATTCCAGAAGTTAATTTACAGTGTAATATTAGTTTCAGGAGTAGAATTCACTTACTCATCACTTACATCACACAGCGCTCATCACATCTGGTGCCTCTTTAATCCCCGTCACCATTTATTCTATCCCCACCTAGAGTAAACCTATTTGTACTCTATAGTGAAGAGTCTGTTTCCTGGTTTGCCTCTATTTTTTTCCATGTTTATCTGTTTCATTTCTTAAGTTCCAAATGTGAGTGAAATCTTATTTGTTTTCTCTGACTGGTTTATTTCTCTTCGCTTAATACATTCTAGCTCCATCCACATTGTTGCAAATGACAAGTTTTCATATTTTTGATGGCTGAATAATATTCCATTGTCATGTACAATGTTATCTCCACTTCATAATTTGACTATTTTTGACAGCACTTCTGTAAACTTTGGGATGCATTATTCTCCTTTTTGTATCCGTTGCGTAAATACTTAGTAGTGCAATTGGTGGGTCATAAAGTAGTTCTATTTTTAACGTTTTGAGGAGTCTCTGCAGCTTTCCACCAACAGTGCAAGAGGGTTCACCTACTCCACATCCTCACCAACACCAATTGTTTCCTGTGTCATTAATGTTAGACAGTATGACTCATGTGAAGAAATATCTTGTACTTTTGAATTGTATTTCCCTGTTGATGACTGATCTCAAGAATCTTTTCAGGCGCCTGATAGACATTTGGATATCTTCTTTAGAGAAGTGTTTACTCATGTCTCTTCCTCACTTTTTAAAATGTTTGTTTAAGAGAGAGAGAGAGACAGAGAGAGAGAGAGAGAGAGAGAGAGAGAGAAAGAGAGAGAGAGAGAGAGAGAGAGAGAACAGAAGCAGGGGAGGGGCAGAGTCAGAGGGAGAGAGAGAATCGCAATAGGCTCTGCACTGTCAGCACAGAGCCTGGAGGGGGCTCAAACTCACAAAGTGTGAGATCATGACCTGGGTGAATGTCAGATGCTTAACCACCCAGGCACAAATCTCTCCTGCTCATTTTTAAATGGGCTTTAAGTTAAATCTAGCAACTGAAAATAAAATGAAATAAAAACAACTCTCCCTCTTCTACATCTCTTCCTGATTCTCTCTCATTGCTCTCCCTCTTTTTCCCTCATCTCTATTCTCTCTGATGTGCATATATTTTTAGAGCACTTTAGGTCTTATTAAGCCCATCAAAAGACCTTTATACCTATGACTAATGCAAATAAAAGGCCCATGATTTTATTTTTCTTATATTAAATATAAATTATTTACTTTTTGTGATCTGTGCTATTAAATTGGTATTCACTATGTTAATGTCATTGAGTCCATCATTTATTTAAATTGTTATGGATAAAATCCCATGGCCCTATCTTATATCAATATAGAACCTACCCCTGGCACCTTTTGTTTCTGAAGGTTTCTTTTAAAAATTGCTAAATACTTGGTCTTGACAGGAAACATGTGGTAAGAAAGGATAGACCAGAAAATGGAAGTTCTTTCACTGGCTTTATCCTGCTGGGTTTCTCTGACCGGCCTCAACTGGAGAGAATCCACTTTGTGGTTCTCCTGATCTTCTATCTGCTCACCCTGCTGGGAAACACAACCATCATTGCACTGTCCCGCGTGGACCCACATCTTCACACTCCCATGTACTTTTTCCTCCTCAACCTGAGCTTTCTAGATTGTGTTACACGACCAGCACTGTCCCTCAGCTCCTGGTCCATCTCAGGGGGGCAGACACGTCCATCTCCTTTGGAGGCTGTGTAGCTCAGCTATTCTTCTCTCTAGGGCTGGGAGGCACAGAATGCATCCTCTTAGGGATGATGGCATGTGACCGCTATGCAGCTGTCTGCAAGCCCCTGCACTACACAGTGATCATGCACCCTCGTCTCTGTGCCCTGATGGGTTCTGCATCATGGTTCATTGGTTTTATCCACTCTGCATTGCATACAGTGCTTATCTTTCTTATTCCACTTTGTGGCAGAAATAAAATTGACCTCTTCTTTTGTGATGTCCCCCCAGTGCTCAAGCTTACCAGTGTTGACACCACTGTATATAAGTCTGAGATCTTATTTTTCAGTATGATCTTGGTTTTTTTTTTCATATCCCTGACATTAATCATGTTCTCTAATGGTTGGATTGTCAGGGCAGTGTTAAGAATAAAGTGCCTGCAGGGCAGAAAAAGCATTTGGGACATGTGGGTCACACTTCACTGTGGCCTTCCTGTTCTATGGCACAGGCATCTTTGCTTACCTCCGTCCCGCCAACAACCACTCCCAGGATCAGGGCAAGTTCGTTTATCTCTTCTATACCATGGTCACCCCCACAGTCAACCATTTCATATATACACTGAAGAACAAGGATGTGAGAGGTGCAATGAAGAAGGTGCTCTGTAGGGGCTATTTCTCCGGATGACTGGGGGGAATACCCTGTGATGAAGACTTTGAATTTCGTGGGCTTTAAGATGTTGTGTCCTGCACATGTCATCCAACACTTCCCCTGATGACTCTCAAAGGAATTTCCTTTCTTTCATGCAAGTGAGAATTCAAACTCTGAATTCGTGGATTCATTGCAGCCTCCAGAGATGCTGATGGAGTGTTCCTAGCATCTGCCTCATATTATTATTTCAAAAAGCTCCACAGGCTTTTCTTATTTCATTCTCTTTGGGAGCACTATTCCATTTCTAATTGCAAACAACATTTACACACATATGCCATGAAAGCACCGCAAAATAAGAAATCAAAGCACTTGAACATTGTAAGAAATATTAACATTTTAGCATTGTTTATCAATTGCTGGAGGGGTATTGCTTATTCTTGCATTTTGATCATGGCTCTGTTAGAAGGTTCGTAGGTTGATTGTATCACAGCCTTTTCACAGAATAAGTGTGTAGCTGGGAAAGATAAACGTTTGTCTCAGAGAAACTTTGGTAACATCAAACCTGACAAAGCTCTTCATATATCACTTTCCAGTGTGATCTCACCAGTGTGACAGTAGTTTTATGTAACCTTCATGTCACAGAGGGGGA
>NC_043706.1:2400452-2402716 GCF_006229205.1 Suricata suricatta
CAGAGAAACACCAGTGTGAGGTTATTTTATGTCATGGGCAACCCATTTGTTAGAAACTACTTTTGAGGATATTATCATGTCTGAAAAGTACATGACCCCGGTGCTATTTTATATTCTACATGACATACCTAGTGTAACACAGCAAAAGTGGTGAAGGGTAGTATACTTAGATCTTCTCCTCATAGCCCTTTATGAATTATTTGAACCATGCATGAAGTGATCAAGGGTTTTGTAGCTCACATGGGCCAAAGACCTCATATATTTGAATGAAGGGACAGATTATGAAAATTTGAGAAATGAGCTCTATTTCCCAGGAAATCCTATGTTCTGTGGGGCTTATGCAGATTCACCAGGAGGAAATTTAGATAATAAATGATGTAATTAATTAATAAATATGTCCATGTGTCTAACCTTTACATACTGCTGTTTCATTATGAAATAACTGTCATTCAATTCTGAATTATGAGTTACAAATAGAAACATCTCATAACAAGTGAATACGACATTGATTCCCTTAGTTCTTAACTCAAGTTCACTTTGCACATAATTATGTTTTGGTCTGTGGATCTGGATTTTTGTATATATTTATTTTCACGAACAGTGTGTTTTCCCAAGGAGATTGAAGCTTTGACAATTCTATTGTTATAGAAATGTTTATGATATTTGGAAAGTTTTCCCAACGTGTAACTTGGTGCAGGTAAATGTATTTGTGTCTTTGACTAGACACGTATCCCTAGCAATCACACCGTCCCCTCTCCTAATGGCTAATGGGCATCCTCCCGGGTCTTGAGCCCCCTGAGCTGCTCATGCTCATGACAAACGATCTTGGAACAGAGACAGCATTGGGCAGGCTGGAAATGTCAGCTCGGGGAGATTATCCCATGGTCATGGTTCTGTCTGTATTCCTAACAGCATCTCAGTATTCACATTTGAAATCAACACTTGGGATATATTTTGTGGCCATAGTAATGCTGAATGAACACCAGCATAAAAACAGTTTTGTCCTACTGCTTATTCCTGATGCTGACAAATTTCCCACTCTCCATTTTGTTTCAACCACATCCTGACAGTTATACGAAAGGGTCACTTTAAAATCTTTCAAATGGGGGCACCTGGGTGGCTCAGTCAGTTAAGCGTCTGGGCTTCGGCTCAGGTCATGATCTCACGGTTTATGGGTTCAAGCCCCGTGTCAAGCTCTGTGCTGACAGCTAGCTCAGAGCCTGGAGCCTGCTTCAGATTCTATATCTCCCTCTCTCTCTGACTCTCCCCTGCTTAAACTCTCACTTACTCACTCTCTCTCTCTCTCTCTCTCTCTCTCTCTCTCCTCTCTCAAATAAATTAGAAAACATAAAAATTTTTTAAATCTCTCAAGTGAACTTTCCTTTGTGTAGAAGCCCTTAAGGTCTCTTGAAACCACACAATCTTATGTTCTGGCTGAGCAACTACTTCTCTGTGATTAAGGACACAGGGAACCCTGTGAAAAAAGATTTATTTCCTCTAAGTGAGTGTTTAATGGCATTTGGATACTTATGTTGCATAGGAATAAATTCTGGATAGTAAAGATGTATAGGATTCATTAAAAAGAAACCAACTAAGACCAAACAGTATTGTTCTATAACATTTTTCTCATGTTGAAAATGTGTCTCCCTAATGGTCTCGATGCGTTGTGCATAACACGCTAGTTGGGCTGTGTAAACTGCCACCAATAATATTTGGACTGTTTCCTTTGAATTTTCACAATGTCTGTGGAGTGGCTGCAGGGGTTGTCTTCTGCCCACTTATTGCGTGGATCATTTATTTTCTGGGTGTTGAGTTTGATATGTTCTTTATGGATTTTTGATACTAACCCTTTACTGATAGGTCATTTGCAAATATCTTCTCCCATTCTGTTGGCTGCCCTTTATTTTGCTAATTGTTTCCTTTGTTGTGCAGAAACATTTCATCTTGATTAAGTCCCAATAGTTCTTTGTTTCCCTTTCATCCGGAGACATGTCTAGTAAGAAGATGCTACAGCAGAATTCAATGAGGTTGTTGCGTGTGTTACTCTGTAGGATGTTGGGTTTCCTGTCTCACGTTTAGGTCTTTCATCCATTTTGAGCTTATTTTTGTGTACAGTGTAAGAAAGGGGTCAGTTTCATTCTTCTGCATGTGGCTGTCCAAGTCTCCCAGCACCATTTGCTAAAGAGACTCTCTTTTTTCCTCTGAGTATTGTTTGCTGCTTTGCTAAAGATGAGTTGACCATATAGTTGTGGGTACATTTCTGG
>NC_043706.1:2402816-2411813 GCF_006229205.1 Suricata suricatta
TTCTATTTTGTTCCATGGATCTGTGTGTCTGTTTTTATGCCAGTACCATACTCTCTTGATGGTTACAACTTTGTGATATAGTTTGAAGTCTGCAATCATGGTTCCTCCTGCTTTGTTTTTCTTTTTCAGGACTGCTTTGGCTATTTGGGGTCTTTAATGGTTCCAGACAAATTTTAGGATGATTTGTTTGAGCTCTGTGAAAAATGTTGGTGGTATTTTGATAAGGATTGCATTAAACTGGTATGTTGCTTTTGGTGATATAGACATTCAACAATGTTTGTTCTTCCAATCCATGAGCATGGAAAAGTGCTCCATTTATCTGTGTGTCTTCAATTACTTTCATATATGTTCTATGGTTTTCAGGGTACCAATGTTTACTTCTTGAGTTAGGTTTATTCTTAAATATCTCATGGCTTTTTGTTCTGTGAATGGAATTCATGCCTTGATTTCTCTTTCTGCCACTTCATTATTGATTTAACCTGTTTCTGTACATTGATTTTTATATCCTGAGACTTTGCTGAACCAATGTATTAGTTCCAGCAATTTTTTGGTGGAATCTATTGGGTTTTCTACATGTATCGTGTTGTCTGCAAATAGTGAAAGTTTGACTTCTTCCTTGCCAATTTGTAGGCCTTCTATTTCTTTTTGTTATCTGATTGTTGAGGCTGGGTCTCCCAGTACTATGTTAATAATAGTGATGATAATGGACTTCCCTATCATGTTCCTGACTGTAGGTAAAAGGTCTCAGTGTTTCCCCATTGAGGATGATATAAGCTGTGGGTCTTTCATATATGGCCTTATGGTGTTCCGGTATGTTCCATGTATCCCTACATTGTTGAGTGTTTTTTTTTAATTTGTAGTTTATTGTAAAGTTGGTTTCCATATAATACCCAGTGCTCTTCCCCATAAGTGCCCTCCTTTTTGACCATCACCCCCAGTACCCTTTCTCTCTTCCTCTTCAGCCCTCTGTTTTCAGTATTCAAGATTCTCTGAGTGTTTTTTTTTTATCAAGAATGGCTGCTGTCACTGCTCAATATGGAATAATTAAACAAGATGCTTGCTTTGTAGTCTGGCACTATGATACTGCATTAGTAATTACTTTAATCCCTGCTGAATTTTTTGAAATCTGACAATTGTCTTTTAATTGTTTTCTCTGCCATTTTCCTTCTATTTTGACTTTAAATGAGTATTCTCTTGTTCTCTGTTTAACTCAGATCTCTGTATATATCTCCTGTCTCTTTTAGCTTTTTTTATTGTCCATCTAGATGTGTCTTCTATTTCTTTCTCTTTCATTGAAGGCTTTTCCTTTTCACTTTCCCCACTATGACTTTTTGTCTGTTTATATATGGGTAACCCCAGAAATCCCAATGGAGGGCAGCAGTGCAGCAGCTATTGTGTGTTCCTTAGGAAAGTTGACTGTTCCTGCTGCCTCTTTCAGATAGAAGATAATAGGAAGAGTATCAGAGAGCTGGGACAATTTAGAGACCATAAATTTCATGTTGGAGAATGTACTGAGTTAGGGCTAATTTGAGCTTTCTGGTGAAAAACTGTCCTGAAGATTCCTGCTTGACAGAAAGGATGGTGTTAGGACCCTGCTGGTGAAGGCTTTCTGCTCCTTTCTTTTTCTATTATGTTGCTTCTGTATAAATCATATTTTGACTGATATTCCTTTTATTTAACTCTTAAGTAGTTTATTGTCAAATTAGTTTCCATACAACACCCAGTGTTCTTCCCCACAAGTGCCCTCCTCCATCACCACCACCTCTTTTCCCCCTTCCCCCTTCAACCCTCAGTTCGTTTTCAGTATTCAATAGTCTCTCAAGTTTTGCATCCCTCTCTCTCCCCCTGGCCTTCCATTAGGTTTCTCCTGTTTTCCTGTTCGACCTAGAAGTGCAAACATATGGTATCTATCCTTCTCTGCCTGACTTATTTCGCTTACAATGACACCCTCGAGGTCCATCCACTTTCCTACAAATGGCCAGATTTCATTCGTCCTCATTTCCATGTAATACTCCATTGTGTGTGTGTGTGTGTGTGTGTGTGTGTGTGTATCATTCATCAGGTGATGGACATATAGGCTCTTTCCATGTTTTGGTTATTGTTGACAGTGCTGCTATGAACATTGGGGTACATGTGCTCCTATGCATCAGCACTTCTGTATCCCTTGGGTAAATCCCTCGCAATGCTATTGCTGGGTCATAAGGGAGTTCTATGGATAGTTTTTTGAGGAACCTCCACACTGTTTTCCAGAGCATCTGCACCAGTTTACATTGCCACCAACTGTGTAGGAGGAAGTCCTAGCATCAGTAATCAGACAACAAAAGGAAATAAAAGGCATCAGAATTGGCAAAGAAGAAGTCAAACTCTCACTTTTCGCAGATGACATAATATTACTTTTAGTCTACTTGTCTCATCACTTACATATCCCTAAGAATGATTCTTTCTTTTCCCTAAACAGCTTTTTTAATGTGATTTTATTTGCCTCTTTTATCCTTTATTTCTTTTTTCATAATAGTTTATTGTCAAATTGATTTCCATATAACACCTGGTGCCTATTCCCACAAGTGCCCCCTCCATGACCATCACCCCCTTCTCCCCTCACCCACCCCCTTCAGCTCTCGTTTCGTTTTTCAGTATTCAACAGTCTCTCATGTGTCCCTCCCTCTCCCCAACTCATTTTTCCTGTTGCCCTCCCTATGGTTCTCTGTTAGGTTTCTCCTGTTAGACCTATGAATGCAAACATATGGTATCTGTCCTTCTCTGCCTGACTTAATTCGCTTAGCATGACACACTCGAGGTCCATCCACTTTGCTACAAATGGCCAGATTTCATTCTTTCTCATTGCCATTTAATACTCCATTGTGTATATATATGCACCATATCTTCTTGATCCATTCATCAGGTGATGGACATTTGGGTTCTTTTCATGATTTGGCTCATGTAGAAAGTACCACTATGAACATTTAGGTACATGTGCTCCTATGACTCAGCACTTCTGTATCCTTTGGGTAAATCCCTAGCAGTGCTTTTGCTATGTCATAGGGGAGTTCTACTGATAGTTTTTTGAGAAACCTCCACACTGTTTTCCAGAGTGGCTGTACCAGTTTACATTCTCATCAACAGTGTAAGAGGGTGCCCATTTCTCCACATTCTTGCCCGCATCTATAGTCTCTTGATTTGTTCATTTTAGCCACTCTGACGGCGTGAGGTTGTATCTCGGTGAGATTTTGATTTGTATTTCCCTGATGATGAGTGATGCTGAGCGTCGTTTCATGTGCCTGTTGGCCATCTGGATGTCCTCTTTGGAGAAGTGTCTGTTCAGGTCTTCTGCCCATTTCTTCACTGGTTTATTCGTTTTTCAGGTATGGAGTTTAGTGAGTTCCTTGTAGATTTTGGATACTAGCCCTTTATCTGATATGCCATTTGCCACTATCTTTTCCCATTCTGTTGGATGCCTGTTACCTTTTTTGATTGTTTCCTTTGTCTTGCAGAAGCTTTTTATCTTGATGAGGTCCCAGTAGTTCATTTTTGTTCTTGATTCCCTTGCCTCTGGGCATTTGTCTAGGAGGAAATTACTGCCATAGAGGTCAAGGAGGCTATTTCCTGCTTTCTCCTCTAGGGTTTTGATGGTTTCCTGTCTCACATTCAGGTCCTTTATCCATTTTGAGTTTATTCTTGTGAATGGTGTCAGAAAGTGGTCTAATTTCATTCTTCTACATGTTGCTGTCCAGCTCTCCCAACAACACTGAAGAGGCTGTCTTTTTACCGTTGGATACTCTTTTCTGTTTTTCGAAGATTAATTGGCCATTCACTTGTGGGTCCAGTTGTGGGCTCTCTATTCTATTCCACTGGTCTATGTGTGGGTTTTTGTGCCAGTACCATCCTGTCTTGGGGATGACAGCTTTGTAGTAGAGGCTAAAGTCTGGGATTGTATGTCTCCCATTTTGGTTTTCTTCTTCAATATAACTTTGGCTATTTGGGTTTTTTTGTGGTTCCATACAAATTTTAAGATAATTTGTTCCAGCTTTGAGAAAAATGCTGGTGCGATTTTGATGGGAATGCATTGAATGTGTAGATTGCTTTGGGTAGTAATCACATTTTCACAATGTTTATTTTTCTGATCCATGAGCACGGAATGATTTTTCATTTCTTTGTGTCTTCAGTTTCCTTAATAAATCTTCATAGTTTTCAGCATACAGGTTTTTACATCTATGGTTAGGTTTATTCCTAGGTATTATATGGTTTTTCATGCCATTGTGAATGGGATCAGTTTCTTGATTTCTCTTTCCATTGCTTCGTTTTTGGTGTAGAAGAATGCAACTGATTTTGTACATTGATTTTGTACCCTGCAACTTTACTGAATTCATGGATCAGTTCTAGAAGGCTTCTGGTGGGGTCGATCGGGTTTTCCATGTAGAGTATTATGTCATCTGTGAAAAGTGAAAGTGTGACTTTATCTTTGCCAATTATAATGCCTTTTATTTCCTTTTGTTGTCTGATTGCTGATGCTAGGACTTCCAGCACTATGTTAAACAAGAGCGGTGAGAAGGACATCCCTGTTGTGTTCCTGATTTCAGGGGGAAAGCTTTCAGTTTTTTCCCATTGAGGATAACATTGGCTGTCAGCTTTTCATAAATGGCTTTTATGATGTTTAAGTCAGTTCCTTCTATCCCAACTTTCTTGATGGTTTTTATTAAGAAGGGATGTTGTACTTTGTCAAATGCTTTTTCTGCATCTATCCACAGAATCAAATGGTTTTTTCTTTTTCTTTCTTTCTGTCTGTCTTTTTTTTTTTTTTTGGTTGTTGTTAAATTGATGTATCACATTGATGGATTTGCCAATATTGAACCAGCATTGTAACCCAGGAATAAATCCCACTTGATCATAATGGATAAATCTTTTTGTATTCTGTTGAATTTGATTTGCTAGTATCTTGTTGAATATTTTTGTATCTGTATTCATTAAGGATATTGGCCCATAGTTCTCTTTTTTTGTTGGGTCTCTGTCTGGCTTAGAAATCAAAGCAATATGTGCTTCATAGAATGAGTCCAGAAGTCTTCCTTCCATTTGTATTTTTTGGAATAACTTAAGAAGGATCAGTGTTAACTCTGCTTTAAATGTCTGGTAGAATACGCTGGGAATCCATCCGGCCTTGGGGGCTTATTCGTGGGGAGATTTTTGATAACTGATTCAATTTCTTCACTGGCTATGGGTCTGCTCAGATTTTCTATCTCTTCTCATTTGAATTTTGGTAATACATGTGCATTTGGGAACTTGTCCCTTTGCTGTATATTGTCCAGTTTGCTGGCATATAATTTTTCATAGTAATCTCTGATGATTGCTTGTATTTCTGAGGGATATGTTGTAATAGATCCACTTTCCTTCATGATTTAGTAGATTTGCATGTTCTCTCTTTTCTTTCTGAGGAGCCTAGCTAAAGGTTTATCAATTTTGTTAATTTTTTCAAAAAACCAACTCTTGGTTTCATTGATCTGTTCAGTTGTCTTTGTGGATTGTATCTTGTTTAATTCTGCTCTGATCTTTATTGTTTCTCTTGTTTTGCTGGGTTTGGGGTGCTCTTGCTGCTCCTTTTCTAGTTTCTATAGGTCCTCTGTTACATTTTGAGTGTGTACTTTTTCTAGTTTGTTGAAATAGGCCTGGATTGCAATAAACTTTCCTGTTAAGTCTGCCTTTGCTGCATCCCAGAGAGTTTGGATTGTTCTTTCTCATCTTCATTTGTTTCCATATATTTTTTAATTTCCTCTCTAATTGTCTGGTTCACCCAATCATTCTTTAGTAGGGTGTTTTTTAACCTCTGCATTTTTGGAAGTTTTCCTGAGTTCTTCCTGTGGTTGATTTCAAGTTTCATAGCATTGTGATGTGAAAGTGTGTATATGGTATGATCTCAATTCTTTGTATTTATGGAGGGCTGTTTTATGTCCCAGTATCTGATCAGTCTTGGAGAATGTGCCATGTGCACTCAAGAAGAAAGTTAATTTCCTAGTTTCAGGATGCAGAGTTCTAAATATATCTATCAATCCCATCTGCTCCAGTATGTCGTTCAGGTTCATTGTTTCTTAGTGATTTTTTGTCTGGTTGACCTATCCATTGTTGTAAGTGGGGTACTAAAGTCCCCTGCAATTAGCACACTCTTATCAATAAGATTGCTTCTGTTTGTGATTAGTTGTTTTATGCATTTGGGAGCTCCCGAATTTGGCACATACATGTTTATAACTGTTAGTTCTTCCTGATGTAGAGACTCTGTAATTATTATATAATGTCCTTCTTCATCTTTTGTTACTGACTTTATTTTAATGGCCAGTTTGTCCGATGTAAGAATAGCTACTCCAGCCTTCCTCTGGAGTCCAGTCACATGGTAGGTATTTCTCCAGCCTCTTACTTTCAATCCGAAGGTGTCTTCAGGTCTAAGGTGAGTCTCTTGTAGACAGCAAATAGATGGATTTTGGGTTTTGATCCATTATGCTACCCTGTGTGGTTTGACTGGAGCATTCAGTCCATTGACATTGAGGGTTATTATTGAAAAATGTGGCTTTAGATTCATTGTGTTCCCTGTGGAGTGCATGTTTGTAGTGATGTATCTGATACCTTATATTCCTTGCTACATATCCCTCATAGAGTCCCTCTTAGGATTTCTTGAAGGGCTGGTTTGGTGGTGATGAATTCTCTCAACTTTTGTTTATTTGGGAAAACCTTTATCTCTCCTTCGATTTTGAATGACAGACTTGTTGGAAAAAGAATTCTTGGTTGCATATTCTTCCTGTTCATCACATTGAAGATTTCCACTATTCCTTTCTGGCCTGCCAAGTTTCAGTAGATGTGTCTGTAATCACTCTGATAGGTTTCCCTTTGTATGTTAAGGCCCTTTCTCCATAGCAGCTTTCAGAATTCTGTCTAATCTTTATATTTTGCCAATTTCACTATGATATGTCGTGGTGAAGGTTGGTTTATGTTACATCTTAGGGGAGTTCAATATGTCTCTTGAATTTCAATGTCTTTCTCTTTTCTTAGATTGAGGGAATTTTCATGTATAATTTGGTCTGGGACCCCTTCAGAAACTCTGTCTTTATCTTCCTCTTCAGGAACTTGTATGATGCAGAGATTGTTTCGTCTGATTGTATCACTCAGGTCTCTGATTCTCCTGTCATGCTCCTGTATCAATCTCTCTCTCTTTTTTTCGGCCTCCTCTTTTGCTATAACTATGTCTTCTATTTCACCTCTTCTCCACTCTGCTTCTTCAATCCATTCAGTGGTAGTCTCCGTTTTATTATTCACCTCATTTCTAGCTTTTTTTTTTTAATTCGTCACACCTATTTTGAAGGTCCGTAGTCTGTGTATCAATAGCTTCTCTGATGGTTTTTTCAAGCCCAGCGATTATTTTTATGACAAGTGTTCTAAATTCTTGTTCAGTTAAGTTGCTTATGTCTGTTTTGAGAAGTTCTGTAGTTGTGATTTCTTCCTGGAGTTTCTTTAGAGGAGAGTTCTTTCGTTTTGTCATTTTGGCTAGCTTTCAGTCTCTTGTCAGTCTTGAAAGCTTGTTCGCACTGTGCATCTATTAGTATTTCTCTATTGAAGGAGGCTCTTTGAGTGTCTAGGGTCTGTTGTTTCGAGAGATGTTCTTTTAATGGTGTCTCTTGGTTTCTCTTGTTATTCCTCTGATTAATTTATATCCCTACCCAGCAATATTTGGGACTTTCCACTATGTGTGCTTTGATTCTTTCTTGAGGTAGTCCTTAGACTTCTGAGGAAGATGGTGAGAGAGGAGGATTCTAAGCTCACCTTGTCCCATGGTGAAACTAAACAACATCCACATTAGTGTAAATAACCCAGAAAGTTACCTGAAGACCTGCAGAACTGAGTCTCCACATTAAATGTAGGGGAGAGTCCACACTGAAGAGAGTAAGAGGGGCAGAGATGAAGTCAGTAACTAAACAGTCCTATGGGAATAACGGAGGGAGGAACAGACCACACAAGTTCAGATAGACAAAAGAAACTAACTCTGCTTTAATTATCTGGTAGAATTCCCCTGGGATTCCATCTGGCTTTGGGCTTTTATTCATTGGGAGATTTTTGATAACTGATTCAATTTCTTTACTGGTTATGGGTCTGTTCAGATTTTCTATCTCTTCCCATTTTAATTTTGGTAGTGCGTGTGCATTTAGGAATTTGTCCATTTCTTTTAGATTGTCCAGTTTGTTGGCATATTATCATGAGGAAAAATGGATCCTTTACAATAGATCCCTCAGCAATACTGCAATCCTCAGAGATTACTATGAAAAATTATATGCCAACAAACTGGACAATCTTTTATCCCTTAAAAAATACTCAAGATCACATATATTATTTTTAGTAGCCTGTATCCTGCTTTCTTATTGTGATAGGTATAGTATTTTGTGCAACATAGTCATAAAAATATGTTCAATGAAAGTAATAAGAGTGAATGGTCGTATTATTGACACACTTGTTAACTAGAATGTCGGAAAGAACCTTTGACGGGCTCTCCCCAGGTACAGACCATTCTCTTCCCTTTGCTGGTGACTTGTTCTAATCAGTGCTCTGATATTGTTTTTAGTTTTGATCATAATTTGACTATAACTATGGTCTTTCCAAGCATGTGTGAGTTCATAAGCAATAGTTTGTTTACCTGGTTTTGAACTTTATGTAGGGGGATGGATTACTTTGTGACTTGTATCACTCGCTCAGAATTTTTGTGTGAACAGCATTGTTTCAATTTGTTTAGCTGTAGATTTATTCATATTGTTGTAGAGTTATCTCTTCTGTGAACATGCCACAATTCACCCAGTTTATGATTGATGGGCATTAGGATTGTTTGCAGGTTTTGGGTAATACATACAGTGGTGCCATTGAACATTCTTATCTACGTGTCTTCAAACAAGTGACTGAATATTAGTCTAGATCAGTTGGCATCCAGGTTTGTAAATGTGGGTCAGCATCACTAGATTGTGCCACACTGTTCTT
>NC_043706.1:2411913-2419295 GCF_006229205.1 Suricata suricatta
ACAGCCAGTAATCACCTGTCAACTTCCTTCCATGTTTCTTAGTGATTATTTGAACTCTCCTGGTAAACTCAAAATCATTTGGATCTGAAATGCAAAGACAAGTTGAATTGAAATAAAGGATGCATGTTTTGTTAAAAAGACATAATTTTAAAAATTGTTTGAGTACACCATCAAAACCAATTGATATAAACCGAACAGTGTTTGAGAACATTTGAGTTTTTCTTCCCTTAGCCACATTAGAATTTTGGTAGAATTTGGTTGCTCTCTTTATATTTACCTTAAAGGTTAGAATGTGTCTAAGACTTAGCTCTGTGATCCCAAATTACTCGGCTATGAATGAAATTAAATGAAGAATTCACTCAAATATTTATGCTTAAAATTAAGTATCTGAATGGAATCTTCCTTATATATTTATATGTAAATGTGTTGGCAGTTGTGAGGAAAAAAATCTTAAGTGTTTTGTAAAACATCTAGGTCATGACAGATGAGAGTTGTGGTAGCTGGGGATATCTAGGGAGTTATTTGTTCTCTATCAGATATGTGAATTAGCAAAAGAGACAGGTTAGGTCTCCTCTGGCATTGTCCTCCATAGTCATTGTCCCTGAGGATTGCCAGCTCTGGGCAGCTGAGTGACATGGGCTCATTAAGAGTGTGGGGCATGCATTCCCCAGAGATGTCAGCAGGGGAAAGGACGTGGTTCTCTGCGCCAGCCCAGCCACAACTCAGAGTCACAGCAGCCTCTCGCCTGGTCATAAGGGTGTCCCTGTCACACAGGCAGGTCATCGTACTCAGGACTCCATACTGAGAGTTTGTGACTGCTCTCCTCTTCCACCTCCTGGAGACAAAGTGCAGATCTCTGGTATCACTTGAAGACCTGTGAAGTCATCCTGAGAAAGTGTCCTTTTGCTTATGAAAAATGTATGGATGGCCCAGTGCTGTATAGTCAACCTTTGCATTTACTGCAAACACTGATACTACATGTCCATGTTCCTATCACCAGAACTGTATTTAGGCAGTAACTTGGATTTAAAGTAGGGAAATAACTTAGGTCATACTGAGAAGTTGAATAAAGGTGAGTGAAAATGAAACTCTCTCTCTTTTGCTTTAAGATTTGGGAAGCTAAATTAGTTTCAGTTGCAATTGTTTTTGCAACAAAAAGTTGTACTTGTTTGTATAGGAGGTGAACTGTCTAAAGGAACGGACTATAGCAGTTCATCAAATAGAAGAACCAAACTTAATTAATAATTATAGACATCAACAAGTCATTCCTAGACATTTCATTCTATGTAGTACATTCATTACATGTCTATATGCACTTGTGGAAAGTAAGTTAAGCATGCATATTCAGTGATAATAAAATGTGCTCTCGCTGTGTATGTGTAAAAGTATTAGACTACATGTTTCTATGCTATCCTTTTGGTTCCCTATTATCTGTGATATTAGATGATATTTGTTGTTTATGTAGAAACTCATTGTTGGTATTTATGGTTTCTAAATGCTCATTTCCCCCTGTATTACTGAAGTATCCAAAATATGTACTGAGTTTTACAAATTCTATGCTGAAATTTAAAAGAAGGAAGTTCCATTCTGTGAATGCTGTGTCAATGCATCTTGTTTTTGACTTTATTGCTAACAAGAAATGATGATATTTCATTTGAATACAAATATCAATATGAAGAAGACCAAGTGGAAGGAAAGCTGAATATTTACCTGATTGATGAATTAGGGAAATGACAAGTTTGTGTATGAGTGTGCATTTTTATTTGTGTGTGTGCATGTGTGTGATTACCCTGAGGTGATGTGTGTGTGTGTGTGTGTGTGTGTGTGTGTGTGTGTGACCTCACTGAGGCGATATGTAAAAGAGGTGATGTGTGAAGGACACTTGGTTCTGTCCTCCATTCTTGCCTACGATCATGAATGGACTCTGGCAAGAACACTGCTGGGGACCTGCTCAGACGCTCTTCACAGGCTGGTGCTCCAATCCAAACCCTATTTGTTATGAGTGTGGGCTCCGAGGTTCCCAGCCATTCCCTTCTTGATAGCATTGCCCTCAGCTGAAAGGGGCCATGTTGCCAGGCAGCCTGGGAATTTGGTGGGGGCAGCTCACAGCCAGTGACAGACTCATGGGATGTACAAAGGCTGCCAATGCCAAGGCAGGACTGAATCTGATGCAATTCATGCTACAGATGGGTTTAGTAAGTAGGCACAGGAAGGTATTTACATTTAAATCATTAAAATTAAATAAAATGTAATATTTGGTTTCTTAGCTAGGACATTTTAATTGTTCAGGTAGTGACAGGTGCAGAATGGTGTAGTATTGGGCAGTGAGGACAAAGTATGTCTACTATCACACATGGATGGTTCTACTGGAGAGTTCTCTCCAGCTTCTCACGGGATCAGGCTCCTGCTCTGTTCCAGTGGAGACCACATCCTTGCTTAGCAGCATTCCCTGCTCCGTTTTCCTTCCCTCACCCCGTTTCTCCTGAGAACATTCCCCGAATAGACAACACGCAGGGGAATTCCTCCTTCACCCTTTTCTTCTATGGAACCTGCCCTGCATCAGTGTCAGTGTCCGTCAGCTCTCTCATTTCCTGTCTAGTGATGGCTGCATCCCCTCATTTGCTTGTCCTCTATTGTCATCGGGGGCCTGTACTCCTATATCTGAGGTCAGCTCAGACCTATGGGATGAAGCGTCATGAACGCAATAGTGATTCAGTCCTGGCACTGAGGCTTCAGAAATCTTGCGCACACTTTTCCAGGATTGATTCAGAAACTGGATAGGGCAGAGTGTGTATGTCAGTATATTAGTGAATGTTATATATTTGAAATATCTTCAATAGAGGCATTATCTTGAGATCTTTTCTCTTAAAAATATGTATTGCTCACAAACTGAGCATCTAGTTTGTGGAAGTATGTGTTCTTGCACTAAAATTTTTAGAGTTTTGTGTCGGCATTGAACACATATGGCAATCACTCTGTCTCCTTATGTATGTCAGTACTAAGCATTTAACCTCTTTCATTTGATACTTGTTCTCTTAATTACTGTTTTAAAATTGTGTTTTGTGAGATGTCATTTCCCATTCCATAATTTTTATGGCTATTATATACATACATAATGTATGCTTTTTTCAAGTATTTATTTTTTCTGTATATAAAGTAATAATTTATGTGTGATTTTTATAACGGGACTTCCCTATATCCTATCCTATCCTATCATATCATGGTAGTTGCATTCTACATTTTATAAGCTCACAAACACATATAATCCCATAAAATAGCAAATCACTTTATAAGTTCATCTAACCAGCATTTTATTTTTTTTTCTCCATTGCCTTCTTTGTACTTACTGATATAATGTTAAAATAAATTATTATTTTATTCGAATGTTGCATTATTTTTTTAGTGTTTTCCTTGGATAAGTTAGCATTTTATGTTTGCCCTTCTTCACTTTGGTGTTTCTTCTATTAGACACATTTTAATATTTATCAGGAATTTATGTCAGGTAAATGTATCTCTATTCACACATGTCTGCATGAGACTGAACTGTGGTTTGTTTTCATTGCTCTTCTGAGCATTTGCGAGTCGGGATATTCTCTTGTGTTGCACATTTAAATGGTCTCAAACACCTTTGTAAGTAACTATATTAAGAATATTTTGTGCATAGATTTTGCTTATCAAATATCACTCATATCACTGGTCACATCTTTATAGGAAAAGGAAGTATAAAATAGTGTGAAATATCACATTCTTTTTTCAATTTTTATGAACATTTATCTTATGCCAATTTTGTACCAATTTCTTTCACTCCTCAGTGGTTCCAACCCCAAACATGATTCAGATTTCAAAAGTCCTAGAAGAATTAAAAATGTTCTGTATGCCCAATGATTTGAATATGGTAGAACTGAAATCCTCATTTTCTGATGCCTCTTTGGTCAATGTATAACTATTCTTCTTCTTCAGTCGTAGGCATTGGATGAAAATGGTCATCATCTTATATCTGGCAATGAATTTGGTCCAGTGTCACTAACTATACAAGGTAGCTTCCTGAAAGGTGATAATTAACCTAATATGGATGGATGTCAGAGATTTTGTGTAATGTTTTGTTTATGCCTTCCATTGTATACATTAAGTTTTGTATTATAATGCTTTGACTTGTCACTGCTTTGAGGGTGTTTCTGTCTTTAGCTCTCTGTGTTTTTCGATTACTTATTTATCATAGGGAGCAGTGTAAATCATTACAGTCTGTACAGAATTACATGGTTGGATAACTATTTAAAATTATTTTGGTGATTAGAATGTTCATAGGGAATAACCCTACATCTTTAAGAAATTTTACAGCCACTAGTTGATGTATGTAACAAATCTATAGAAGGAAGAGAAAATGCTGGGAAATGGATTTTAGAGTTCTGGTTCCATCTGATTTGATGCAGCCAATAAACTTTTGGAGTTTCTGTTAAATGGTAATTTTAAGCATCTTTAGAGCAAAAGTTAACACTGTAATTGCAGGGTGGTATTTTCTGGTTCTCTCTGGTTATTTAATTGTTTTACCACCGCGGGAAAAAAAGCCACCAAAGTGTATTCATTTGCAGATCTAGTCATGATATTTTGAATGTAATTTAATTTTTTTAATAAGTACATTGTAGGTCATAAATTCCTGTATCTAGATGCATTGTGGAGATTATGTTGTATTATAAAATACTGCATGTGTGGCATATGCAAATCTAGTGTAGAATTTTGAGATACATATTTAAAATAATGAATCTGCGTCTATCTGCATCACTTTCCTATTCATTCTGATTTTACTTCCTCTTTATCCCTCATCACCAGTTTCTCTAAAAGTACCTTAATATTCAAAATACTTTATGTCCTATTAATATTAGACTGAAAGAACTTTTGTACCTGTGACAGATGCAAACACAAGGTCCATGAATTGATTTTCTTATATTAAATATTAATAACTTACTTTTGGCCAAAATGGAAAACTACATATATGGTTAAGTGATTTCAGTTTCAAAGAGTACATCACTGATTAAAGTAATAACTGATACATTTCCATAGCCATGTCTTTTAAAATAATATATTCACCCACTGGTAACATTTTATTACTTAGAACATATCTTTAAAAATTGTTAAATATTTGATCTTGACAGGAAACACATGGTACAAAAAGATGGAACAGAAAAATGGCAGCTCTTTCACTGGGTTTATCCTGCTGGGTTTCTCTGACCGGCCTCAACTGGAGAGAGTCCTCTTTGTGGTTCTTCTGATCTTCTATCTGCTCACCCTGCTGGGAAACACAACTATAATTGCATTGTCCCGCCTGGACCCACATCTTCACACTCCCATGTACTTTTTCCTCTCCAGCCTGAGCTTTCTGGACCTGTGTTACACGACCAGCACTGTTCCTCAGCTCCTGGTCCATCTCAGGGGGGCAGACAAGTCCATCTCCTTTGGTGGCTGTGTAGCTCAGCTGTTCTTCTCTGTAGGGTTGGGAGGAACAGAATGCATACTCTTAGGGGTGATGGCATTTGACCGCTATGCAGCTGTCTGCAGGCCCCTGCACTACATGGTGATCATGCACCCTCGTCTCTGTGCCCTGATGGCTTCTGCGTCGTGGTTCATTGGTTTTGCCAACTCCTCATTGCAGACAGTGCTCATCTTCCTTGTACAACTTTGTGGCAGAAACAAAATAGACCACTTCTTTTGTGATGTCACCCCACTTCTGAAGCTTGCCTGTGTTGACACCACTGGGAATGAGTCTGAGATCTTTTTTGCCGGTGTGATCACTCTCCTCATTCCTGTGGCATTAATCACATTCTCCTATTTTCGGATTGTCAGGGCAGTGTTAAGAATAAAGTCAGCTGCAGGACAGAGGAAGGTGTTTGGGACGTGTGGGTCCCACCTCATTGTTGTCTCCCTATTCTACGGTACAGCCATCTATGCTTACCTGCAGCCCAGCAACAACCACTCCCATGATCACGGCAAGTTTGTTTCTCTCTTTTACACCATTGTCACCCCCATGGCCAATCCCTTTATCTATACCCTGCGGAACAAGGACGTGATGGGAGCAATAAAGAAAGTTTTCTGTCGTGGCTATGACTCCAGATGACTGGGGGAAAGACCCTGTGGTGGAAGACTTTGAATGTGGGAGCTTTTAAGATTTTGTGTCCTGCACATGTCATCCAACATTTCCCCAGACCACTCTCAAGGGAATATTCTTATCTCATTCTTTTATTCAAGTGAATGTTCAAACTCTGAATTCATGGATTCATTGCAGCTTCCAGAGATGTTGACTTAATGGCCTCACGACATCTGCATCATATTATTATCTCAAAAAGCTCCACAGATTTTTCTTATTTCAGGCTCTTTGGGGAATACTATTCTTTTTCTAATTGCCAAATACATCTACACACATACAATAAAACCACAGCAACATAGGAATATAAACATCTGATACAGTTGTCAGAAATATTTATATATTAAATTTGTTTTAATGTTTGTTTGTTTGTTTATTTATTTATTATTTATTTAGAGACAGTAATCAGAAGCATGGATGGGACTGAGAGAGGGAGAGAGAGAAATCCCAAGCAGGCTCCAAGCTGCCAGCACAGAGCCTAATGTGAGGCTGGAACTCATAAATTGTGAGATCATGACCCGAACTGAAGTCAAGCGTTGGATGACTAAGTGACTGAGCCACCCAGGTTCCCCAGAAATACTAATATATAGTATTTTCTAGTAATTCTTGGAGGCATATCACTGTTTCTTGCATTTTGATAATGGCTTTGATAGAAGGTCCATATGTTGACTGCACCACAGGGTTTTCATGAAGTACATAGGGCAGCAGTGTAAAAAACTCCCAGGTCAAAAAACCTACTAACATCAGTATTGATAAAGCCATTAAGATATCAGGCCCTAGTGTGACCTCACAGGTGTGACAGTGCTTTTATGTAGAACTCATGTCACAGAGGGGAGGGTGTGATGCATACCTGCCAATGACATTGGGAACTTGCCCAGCTGATGCTTACATGTAATTTTGTGCAAAGTCAGAGAAACACCAGTGTGAGATATGAACATTAGTTATTTTCAGTTTGTGAGCCATATATCACCCAGTGCTCTTCCCCACAAGGGCCCCTCTCCATATTTTAAATGATAAAATAAGTTTTAAATGGTAAAATATGGTTTGTACCGTTTTCAGATTCTTTTATCCAGGCTTCTACTGATCAAGGCTTTTATATCTCACATCTTCCAAGGGCCGCATATATTTGAATGCAGTGACTCATTACAAAAATATGGGGAATAAACACTATTTCCCAGATTTCCATGTTCTGTGCAGATTGCTCAGATCCAGCAGCAGGAAACTCAAAGAAAAATAAAATGTATAT
>NC_043706.1:2419395-2420900 GCF_006229205.1 Suricata suricatta
CCAAAAGAAAGCTGGAGTAGCAATACTTATATCGGATAATTTGATTTTAAAATAAGGACTGTAATGAGATAGGAAGAAGGGCATTATATCATAATTAAGGACTCTATCCACCAAGAAGATCTAATAATTGTAAACATTTATGCCAGCAATGTGGGAAAACCCAAATATATAATTCAATTAATTTCAAACATAAAGAAACCCATTGATAATAATAACATAATAGTAAGAGACTTCAACACCCCACTTACAGCAATGGACATATATCAAAGCAGAAAATCAACAAGGAAACAATGGCTTTGAATGACACACTGGACCAATGAACGTAACAGATACATTCAGAACATTTCATCCTAAAGCAGCAGAATGCACATTCTTCCTGTGTGCACATGGAACATTTTCCAGAATAGATTAAAAAATAAAAGGACACAAACCGCCCTTAACAAGTACAAAGAGATAGAGATGGTACCATGCATAGTTTCAGATTACAATGCTATGTAACTCAAAAGCAACCACAAGAAAAAACTTGGAAAGACAAAAAATACTTCCAGACTAAAGAACGTCTTACTAAAGAATAAATGGGGTAGGCAAGAAGTCAATGCAGAAATTAAAAAGTACATGAAACCCAATGAAAATGACAACATGCAGCCCCAAACCTCTGGAATGCAGCAAAGGTCATTGTAAGAAGGAAATATATGGCAATCCAGGCCTTTCTAAGGAAGGATGAAAGGTCTCAGATACACAACCTAACCTTACACCTTAATAAGCTGGAAAAAAACCCAGCAAATAAAACCAGAACCAGCAGAAGATGGGAAATAATAAAGATGAGAGCAGAAATCAGTGCTACTGAAAGAAAAAAAAAAGATTAGAACAGATCAATGGAAGTAGTAGCTGATAAACCCCTAGCCAGTTTGATCAAAAAGAAAAAGGAATGGACCCAAATATATAAAATCAAGATTGAAAGACAAAATATTACAACCAACATTACAGAATTACAAACAATATATCAATAAACCAGGCAATCGGGAAAAATTGGACAAATTTCTAGAAACTTATAAACTACCAAAACTGAAACAGGTAGAAATAAAAAATTTGAACAGACCCATAACCAGTAATGAAATCGAATTAGTAATGAAAAATATTCCCCAAAACAAGGGTCCAGGGTAGGATGGCTTCCAGGGGAATTCTACCAAACATTTAAAGAAGAGTTAACATCAGTTCTTTTAAAGCTGGTGCACAAATCACAAATCACACTGAGATACCACCTCACGATAGTCAGAGTGGCTAAAATGAACATATCAAGAGATTATAGATCTATGAGTGCAAACATATGGTTTCTGTCCTTCTCTGCCTGGCTTACTTCACTCAGCATGACACCCTCAAGGTCCATCCACTTTCCTACGAAGGGCCATATGTCATTCCCTCTCATTGCCATGTAGTACTCCATCGTGAATATATACCACATCTTCTTGATCCATTCGTCAGGTGATGGACATTTAGGCTCCTTC
>NC_043706.1:2421000-2430399 GCF_006229205.1 Suricata suricatta
AAAAAAAAAAAAGAGATTATAGATGCTGGCGCGGGTGTGGAGAGATTGGCACCCTCATACACTGTTGGTGAGAATGTAAACTGGTGCAGCCTTTCTGGAAAACAGTGTGGAGATTCCTCAAAAACTATCCATAGAACTCCCCTATGACCCAGCAATAGCACTCCTAGGGGGTTTACCCAAGGGATACAGAAGTGCTGATGTATAGGGGCACATGTACCCCAATGTTCATAGCAGCACTGTCAACGATAGCCAAATCATGGAAAGAGCCTAAATGTCTATCACCTGATGAATGGATCAAGAAGATGTGGTATATGTATATACAATAGAGTATTACATGGCAATGAGAAAGAATGAAATCTGGCCATTTGTAGGAAAGTGGATGGACCTCAAGGGTGTCATGCTAAGCGAAATAAGTCAGGCAGAGAAGGACAGATACCATATGTTTGCACACATAAGTCTAACAGGAGAAAAGGAGAAACCTAATGGAGGACCAGGGGGAAAGGAAGAGGAAATGAGAATTGGGGAGATAGAGGGATGCAAAATCTGAGAGGCTATTGAATACTAAACACAAACCAAGGGTTGAAGGGGGAGGGAGAGGGGGAAAAGATGTGGTGGTGATGGAGGAGGGCACTTGTGGGGAAGAGCACTGAATGTTATATGGAAACCAATTTGACAATCAACTATTTAAAAAAAAAAAGCTGTTCCAAAAAATACAAATGTAAGGAAAACTTCCAAACTCATTTTATGAAGTCAGCATGATGTTGATTCCAAACCAGGCAAAGACCCCCCAAAAGAGAGAACTACAGACCAATTACCTTGATTCACATGGATGTAAACATCCTCAACAAGATACTAGCCAAACAGATCCAACAATACATTAAAAGACTTACTCAGCACAGCAAAGTGGAATTCATACCGTTGATGCAGGGTTGGTTCAGTATTTGCAAAATGATCAATGTGATCCATCACATCAATAAGAGGAAGGACAAGAACCACATGACCATCTCAATAGATGAAGAAAAAGCATTTGACAGAATAGAGCATCCTTTCTTCATAAGATCCTCAAGAAAGTAGGGATAGAAGGATCATACACCTCAAGATCATAGAGCATATATGAAGACCCACTGCTAATATCATCCTCAATGGAGAAAAACTGAGAGTTTTCCCTTAAGGTTGGGAACACAGTAAGGATGTCCACTCTCACCACTGGTATTCAACATAGTATTGGAAGTCCTAGCCTCAGCAATCAGACAACACAAAGGAATAAAGGGCATCCATACTGGCAAGGAGGACATCAGTCTTTCACTCTTCCCAGATGACATGATACTCTTTCCATATGGAAAACCCAAGATTCCCCCCAAAAAACCTGCTAGAACTGATCCATGAATGGAACAGTTACAGGATATACAAATGCACAGAAATTGATTGCATTTCTTTACACCAATAATGAAGGAACAGAAAGAGAAATCAAGGAATCAATCCCATTTACAATTGCACCAAAACCATAAAATACCTAGGAATCAACCTAAATAGAGGTGAAAAATCTATATGCTGAAAACTATAGAGGCGCGCCTGGGTGGCTCAGTCGGTTAAGCGTCCAGCTCCCACTCAGGTCATGATTTCATGGTTTGTGAGTTTAAGTCCCGCATCTGACTCTGTGCTGACAGCTAACTCAGAAGGTGGAGCCTGCTTTGGATTCTGTGTTTCCCTTTCTCTCTCTGACGCTTCCCAGCTTGTGCTGTCTCTCTCTGTGTCTCAAAAATAAATTAAAAAAAACAACAAACTATAGAAAGCTTACAAAAGAAACTGAAGAAGACACAAAAAGTTGGAAAAACATTCCATGCTCACAGATTGGAGCTAAGGTAGCTAGGGAGGTCTAGGGAGTTATGTCCTCTGTCAGATATGTGAACTAATAGAAGAGACAGATTAAGTCTCCTCTGGCATTGTCCTCCATAGCCATTGTCCCTGAGGGTTGCCAACTCTGGGCAGCTCAGTGACATTGGCTTATTAAGAGTGTGGGGCATCCATTCTCCAGAGACGTCAGCAGGGGAAGGGACTTGGTTCTCTGTGCCAGCACAGCTACAGCTCAGAGTCACAGCACCCTCTCGCCTGGTCCTAAGAGTCTCCCTGTCACACGGGCAGGTCATGGTACTCAGGACACCATACTGAGAGTTTGTGACTTCCCTCATCTTCCACCTCCTAGAGACAAAGTGCAGATCTCTGGTACCACATGAATACCTGTGAAGTCATCCTGAGAAAGGGTCCTTTTGCTTATGAAAATTGTATGGATGACCCAGTGTTGGTATAGTCACCCTTTGCATTTACTGCAAACATAATTTTACATTCCTCATTTCTATCCCCAGGCCTGTATTTAGGGAGTAACTGGGAATGAAGTAGAGAATTGGCTTTGAATCCACAGAGAAGGTGAATAGAGGTGAGTGGTATGGAATTCAGTCTCTGTGTAGCTTTAGGAATTGGCCAGTTAGTTTATTTTCAGTTGCAATTGTTCTTGAAACAAAAAGTCTGTATTGATTTGCATTATATGGCTAATTGTCTAAAGTAACAGATTGTGGAGATTCACCAAATAGAAGAACTAAATTTAATTATTGATTAAAGACAAGTTATTCCTAGACATTTCATTCTACTGTAGTATGTTCATTATACCTCTGTATGCACATTTGGAAAACAATTTAAATATTTATATTTAGTGGTAATAAAATATGCCCTGAAGTAAGAGAGCAATGGATTTTGCATATATATAAAAATATTAGAGTATATGCTTTTATTTTTTCTTTGGTTCTTTATTATCTGTGATATTACATGTTTGCCCTCTATGCTTAAACACAGTGTCAATATTTATATTACTTGTTCATTTTGTCCCATAGGAGTTACCAAATATTTGAAATATACATTGAGTTTTTAAAATACTATGTTGAAAATTACAACAGGGAAGTTACATTTAGTGAATATTTTGTCAATGCATCTTTATTTGACTCTATTGTTTTTTTAATTTTTAATGTTTTTTAAATTTTTATTTTTGAGATACAGAAAGCATGAGCATAGGAGGGTCAGAGAGAGGGAGATACAGAATCTGAAGCAGGCTCCAGGCCTGAAGAATAGAATAAAAGTGCCTGATTCTACAAACACACACACACAATACAGAGACATAAATAAATATATATATATATACACCAAAAATAAAAACAGAAACTTTGAGCCTCTTCCAAAGGCAAAGAAAAAGAATGGAGAAGAGAAGGAAATAAAAGAGAGAAAAAAGAATAACATTCAAAGGGCCGTTGTCTGTTGGCACCTGGGACCAAGGGCTGCACTGGTCTGGAGGCGGGACCGGCTGCCTCAGTCCATGTCAGTCTCACTCCTGTACATAAGCAGGTACCAGGCTTGGAAGGTGTACGGGGGGGGGGGGCACCAGGTGTGGGGGTTTGGTGTAAGCATGTCCCACATCCACGAGGGGCCGCTGTTCTGCCTGAAGCCCCACAGTGTGGTGATGGGAAGGAAAATGGTGACACCCCAGGGTCTCCTCTCCAGACCCGGTGTCCTGAACCACGCAGTGCAGGGCCCTCACAGACCAGAGGAATGGCTGGCCTGTCCTGCACTATAGTCTCCTGTGGCTCCCTGGGGCTCAGCTGGGATCAAACCCCAAGGTCTTAAAGGATCCTGCTCCTGGCAGACCATTTAGGGTAGTTCCAATGCCCTAGATGACAAAGTGCCTTTGACTGGTGGGTGCCTGCAGGGCCTTCTGTCCTTGGGGCATAATATACCCCTTCGCCTAGTACTCCAATGAGGGACTGCTCTCTCTCAGTGCTCTCCCCGACTACCAAGTCCCTGAGGTTGCCACCACCCCAGGGCCAGCTCGCCTCTCCCCAGGAATGCCACAAGGGCACTCACACGTGGCAGACTCTGGTCCTGAGAAAGCTGTGCAGCCCTGAAAACTCCAGTCTTAACTCCTAATCTGTTTGCAAAGTAGAAAGTGGCTCTCTCTGTATTTCTCATTCCCCTCTGTGGTCTAGAGAGGTTTTTCTCTTGTAGAAATACAATCTCACACTTCCACAGTCTCTCTCTCTCCCCTTTGTCTCTCCACAGAAGGGGCTCCTTCCCCTTCATGTCTGCACCTCCCATTTTGTCTCCTCCGGTTCTCAAACACAGCACGTCTGTCCCACCAGACTCAGAGATTTTCCTGTCACTCAGCAGCCTGTAATTCTGGGTATTCCAAGTATGCTGACTCAATGCTGCTGTGTTTGAGGGACAAGGGAAATCCCGGTCCCCTACTTCTCTGCCTTCTTAACTCCTCTTCCAACATGTGTCAGATCTTGAAATACAACATAATGATTCAATATTTGTATATATTCTGGAAGGATTTCTACACTAAATCTAGTTATCATGGGTTGCCGAACATAGTTACTTTTTATTTTCTTTTGATGGGAACGTTTAAGATCTATTCTTGTAGAAATGTACAAGTATGCAATATAGGACATCATGAATTTGGCCTTTAAATCTGGATCAGCTCATGAAACTTGAGGGCAACATGAGACAGGACAACATATGATAAGTAACTACAGGGGAATTTTGGGGGGATCCACAGTATCATCAAGGATGCCAGTTGGTGACTGAGAGGTCAGTTGGTCCCATTCTAGGAATGGAGAATCAAGAAGAAAAGCTTCTGTTTGGATTGAATTATGCCAACCCCCCCCCAAGCTATGTTCATAATAGAACACCCGATACAGGTGAAATTGACTTTATTTGAAAATAGAGTCTTTACAACTGTGATCAAACTCAGATGAGGTCATACCTGAATAAGGTGGCATTGATCCAGAATGGTCTGTTTCCCTAGAGTGAGAAGGGAAAACAGCCACAGACACAGGGAGAACGCCATGTGACCATAGAGGCCAAGTTGGAACAATGATGAATCTGCAGCCAAGGATGCCAGGGATTCCTGGCAACTGCAGAAGCTCTAGGAAAGGCATAGAACACATCCTCCTTTAGAATCTTCATGAAGAGGGTGTCCTGGATGACACCTGAGTGTGGACTGTCCTCCAGAGCTGTGAGAGAGTAAATGTCTTGTTTTACATCCCCAGTATTGGTTTTTTTATGGCAGCCCCAGGGAAGGAACACTGCTACTTTAGGTGGGGAGACGTATTACTGTGAACATCCAAGTAGACATGTCGGATGGACAATGCACAGTATGAGATTGTACTTGGAGAGTGGCTAGGGGCTTGATACAGTGGCACAGTTGTCTCTGGTGGTTCAGTTGAAGTGTCCTTATTTGTTATTCAATTTTTTCAATGTTTATTTTATTTACTTTGAGAGGGAGAGAGAGAGAGCATGAGCAGGGAAGGGGCGGAGAGAGAGGGAGAGAGAATCCCATGCAGGCTTTGTGTCATCAGTGCAGAACCCAACCCTGGGCTGGAGCCCACAAACTGTGGGATCATGACCTGAACTGAAATCAAGAATATAACGCTTAACTAACTGAACATCCAGGTGCCCCGTTATTTTTTTAATTAATTTTTATTCCAAAAAAAATTAAAGTTTATTTATATTGAGAGAGAGAGAGAGAGAGAGAGATTCCCAAGTAGACTCTGCACTGTCAGCACAGAGCCTATTGAACAGTGAGATCATAACTTGAGCCCCAAACAAGTGTCAGGCCCTTAACTGATTGAGCCACCTAGGTGCCCGGAAGCATTGTTATTTTGTAATGGGAAGTTGGTAAAAAGAAAATTAAAGGTAAAGGATTTTTGGTTTTAGAAGAATCAGAAAAGTAATGGTCACTGACATGGGAGATGAATAGGCTGGATAGTTTCATAAAAGCTTCATGAAGGCCATTTCCCAGAGAGTGGCTGATAACAAGGCTCAGTGGAAGGTGACTGGGAAAATGGACTGAGGATAAATGTGACTTCAGCCAGAACTGCTGGTGGGTCTTTGCATTTACACAGTGCTTTACAATTATTCATGAATGTTCACGTTCTCTATATTATCTATTTCCTATAACACCATGAAAAAGCATTATCCTTACTTTACTGCTAAGCACATTCTCAAACAGAGAGTTAAATTCTGACTTGAAATGACACAATCAACATCGATGAGACCAAGATATGAACGCAGACGTGCAGCCTCCAAAAGTATGCTCTTTCCATGGCACTCAGGAAGATGTTTTAAATTGCTTCCAATTAGCCTTCCTTCTTACCAGGTGGAGACTTCAGGTCAAAGGGCTGTGATCAGTTGTTCTTAATGTTTTAGTGAGTTTGCTGAGCTTTCAGAGCTTTCCTCACTGTGATTATATTTTTCCATTTTAAGGGTTTAATAATGTTCATACTTTAATTGCACAAGAATGATAAAATTGGTCCCCAAAGAGCCAAAGTTAAAAGATTTTAATGTATTAAACTAGAAACTTGTTCAAATTGTTGTAAGTGTTCTTATATATTTAGTAGCTTGAACATGGGTTTCTACATGAGTGAAATAGTCTAAAGGTGTGGAATGCGGGTAACCATGTGCATGATGTCACGAACGTGGGAGACGCCCTTGCGCGTGACAGTCCCTTAAGAAGGAGTTACTTGTCACTGTAGGACTGTTACTCCAGATCCTGCTGTGCAGTCTGGCGCTGGGGGAGGCACGTGTGCTCACTCTAGCCCGGTCTAAGCTGTGCCCACTCTGAGGTTGTCCTGCCCTGGTTTTGTTGTTTCCTCTGCCATTTCCCTCTGCTTTCACATTTTGTGCGCGTTCTCTGTTCTCTGTTCAACTCGAATCTCTGTATGTGTTTCCCGTCTTTTTCAGCTTCTGTTATCTGTCTGTGTGGATTTGTCTTCTGTTTCTTTCCCCTTTTTTTGAGGCTTTTTCTCTCCACTCTCCCCACTCAGGCTCTTTATTCATGTGTCCAGTGGTGACCACAGAAACCCCAAACGCAGGGCAGCAGTGCAGGGCGGCAGCGTCTCCTTTAGGAAGGTGTGATTGTTCCTCCTCCTTCTCGCAGACAGAGGCCGAGTGAGGAAGAGGGTCAGATTGCTGGAACATTCAGAAGCCAGAAATGACCTGAAAATGAATGAATGAACTGGTGTCGCGGCCCGCCGCGACAATCTGAAAAGGAGCCCGAGGCAAGGGAATGAGGAAGAAAGAGGAGACAGAGAGTCAGGGAACGGGAGGAACACTCAGAGCCATTGCACCAAAAGTGTCCTGCTTTATTAGCAGTTTGCAGCTTTTATGCAATAACCACAGGAGCCACTGTTGACTAAGCAGAACATGAAAATAGGCCAAGTTCCTTGTTTACCAGACTGTTCCCCTCATGTTCCTGCTTGCTGATGCATCCTTCCCTGTGGCCTCACGGAAGGGCGAGAGCTCTCCACGGATAAGGTGGAGGAATTGTGGTAGACCCTTGTTGTTAAAGATCAGGTACTCACCAGACCTTGGGCACTTAAACACATCAGGGGCACGTGTACAGGGCGCACGGAGGAGTCCTGAGTCTTGCTCTACTTATAGGAGGGCGCTTCCCCTTGACAAGAAGGGGAGCTTCCCTCTAAGGAGCTAGAGCTCGACCGGTCATTCCTCCCATGCTGCCGCTTCCCACAACTGGTGAAGACTTGGGTCTTTCTGATGAAAGACTGTCCTGACTGCTCCAGCTTCACAGAGAGGACCGTGTCAGGTCCCTGCTAGGGAAGGATTTCTGCTCCTTCCTTTTTCTACGTTGCCGCTTTTCTGCAAAATCATATTTCAATTAGCATTCCTTTTAGTCCATATTTCTGATTGCTTACAAATCCCTAATAATGTGTCTTTTATACCTAAACTTAGCTTTTCTTAATGTGATTTTATCATTCTCATTTCATTCATTAAAAACTACTTGAGATCATATATATTACTTTTATTAGTTTCCTTGTTTTCTGTTTCTTACAGTCATAGGTATACTATTAGACACACTGTTATATAAAATATGTTCAGTTTAAAAAATGAAAAAAATGAATGCTCATGCTATCGCCTCCTTGTTCACTAGAACCTTGGACAGAACCTTGGTTGGCCTGTACCCAATTGCATACCTTTCTCTTCACTTTGTTGTTGTTGTTTTAATAGTTTATTTATTTTCGAGGCAGAGAGAGACAGAGCACGAGTTAGGGAGGGGCAGAGAGAGGGAGACACAGAATCTGAAACAGGCTCCAGGCTCTGAGCTGTCAGCATGGAACCTGATGCGGGGCTCGAACCCACGAACCTTGAGATCATGACCTCATCCTAAGTTGATCACTTAACTGACTGAGTCACCAAGGCCCCCCTTTCTCTTTCCTTTGATGGTGACCTCTTATTAGCTGCCCCTTTTATCATTTCTAGATTTTTTTTTCAGTTTAAACATTTTACAGGCTTGCTGCTGTCTACAGAATAACATTTGTAATTTTGTAATAGTTTATTGTCAAATTTGTTTCCATATAACACCCAGTGCTCCTTCCCACAAGTGCCCTCCTCCATCACCACCACTGCCCCCCTCCCCCTCCCCATTGAACCCTCGTTTCATTTTCAATATTCAATAGTCTCTCAGGTTTTGCATCCCTATCTCTCCCCAATTCTCTATCCTCCTTCCCCTCCCCATGTTTCTCCATTAGGTTTCTCTTGTTCTCCTGTTAGACCTATGAGCGCAAACATATGGTATCTGTCCTTCTCCGCCTGGCTTATTTCACTTAGCATGACACCCTCGAGGTCCATCCACTTTGCTGCAAATGGCCAGACCTCATTCTATCTCATTGCCATGTAATACTCCATTGTATATATATATACCACTCACAGTTGCACAAAAAACCCATAAAATACCTAGGAATAAACCTAACCAAGGATGTAAAAGACCTATATGATGAAAACGATAGAAAACTTATGAAGGAAATGAAGAAAACATCAAGAATGGAAAAATATTCCTTGCTCATGGATGAGAAGAATAAATATTGTGAAAATGTCATTACTACCCAAAGCAATCTACACATTCAATTAAATCCCCATCAGAATTGCACCGGCATTCTTCTCAAAGCTAGAACAAGCTATCCTAAAATTTGTATGGAACCACAAAAGACCCTGAATAGCCAACGAAATATTGAAGAGGAAAAACAAAATGGGAGGCATCACAATCCCAGACTTTAGCCTCTACTACAAAGGTGTCATTTCTAGATTTAATTGTAATTTTTTACTTCAACTATATTCTTATTACCGACGAGTATTCATCAACAGCAGTTCTTTTTACTGGGTTTTTTATGTAGAGCGATGGATTTCCTTGTAACTTGCATCATTTGCTCAGCACTTTTGTGTGAACAGCATTGTTTCCATTTCTTTAGGTGTAGTTTCATTCATATTCTTGTAGAGTACACACTTTTGTATGAATATTCCGCAATTCACCCAGTTTATGGTTGATGGTCATTAGAATTG
>NC_043706.1:2430499-2442352 GCF_006229205.1 Suricata suricatta
ATTTGACAAAATACAGCACCCTTTCTTAATAAAAACCCTTGAGAAAGTCGGAATAGAAGGAACTTACCTAAACATTATAAGAGCAGTCTATGAAAAACCCACAGCTAATATCATCCTCAATGGGGAAAAACTGAGAGCATTCCCCCTGAGATCAGGAACACGACAGGGGTGCCCACTCTCACCACTGTTGTTCAACATACTGCTGGAAGTTCTGGCATCAGCAATCAGACAACAAAAAGAAATAAGAGGCATCAGAATTGGCAAGGAAGGAGCATTCTTATGTCTGTGTCTTCGGACAGGTGACTGAGCTTAACCGTAGATCACACTGCATCAAGGAATGTGAGTGTGGGTCAGCATCACTAGATTGTGCCACACTGTTTTCAGAGTGATTTGACCATGTAAGGCTGACAGAAGCAGTGAGGCCTGGGAAGAAAATAGGTCCCACTTTAGGACACCCAGATTATACTGTCTTTGCCAGTTCTCCACATAACTATCAGGATGGTATCTACCTGGTATGGCAATAGCTTAAAAATTTCAAATTTTTAAAAGTAGTTTATTGTCAAATTAGTTTCCATACAACACCCAGTGTTCTTCCCCACAAGTGCCTTCCTCCATCACCACCAACTCTTTTTCCCCCCTTCAACCCTCAGTTCATTTTCAGTATTCAATAGTCTCTCAAGTTTTGTGTCCCTCTCTCTCCCCAACTCTCTTTCCCTCTTACCCTCGCCCTGGTCCTCCATTAGGTTTCTCCTGTTCTCCTGTTAGACTTATGTGTGCAAACATATGGTATCTGTCCTTCTCTGCCTGACTTATTTCGCTTAGCATGACACCCTCCAGGTCCATCCACTTTCCTACAAATGGCCAGATTTCATTCTTTCTTGTTGCCATGTAATACTCCATTGTATATATGTACCACATCTTCTTGATCCATTCATCAGGTGATGGACATTTAGGCTCTTTCCATGTTTTGGCTATTGTTGACAGTGCTGCTATGAACATTGGGGTACATATGCTCCTATGCATCAGAACTTCTGTATCCCCTCAGTAAATCCCTAGCAGTGCTATTGCTGGGTCATAAGGGAAAAAATTCAAATTTAAGAAAGGTGTGTGTGTGTGTGTGTGTGTGTGTGTGTGTGTGTGTGTATTTATTTCTGAGACACAGAGAGAAGGAGAGAATGAGCCAGGGAGGGGCAGAGAGAGAGGGAGACACAGAATTCAAAGCAGGCTCCAGGCTCCCATCTGTCACTATGGAGCCAGAGGCAGGGATTGGGAGCTGGACCCAGGGATTGCACTCCTGAACTGCAAGATCAGGACCTGAAATGAAGTCAGAAACTCACCCAAATGGGCCACACAGGTGCCCCCAAATGTAAGAATACTTTTGCAGGAGGTCGTTTATCTCCACAGGCTGAATAGGGTAAAGAATTCTTTGATCATCACGGCAGTTTTGACCTGCTCCATTTCAGACCTGGGCCGGTTCACCCCTCCTTAAGTAACCTGGTGGTCCCCACTCCTGGGAGGTCACCATATTGATGCCGAACTTACTCTGAACACACGATCTGCATAGTGCAGTACAGCCCAGAACTCCTGAGCTCAAGCCATTTTCCTGGCTCAGCCTCCCAAGTAGCTGGCACTGCAGGTGTGCGCCACAGAGCCCAGCAAAGAATTCTTTGAAATCACCCACAAAGTACCCATCAACTTCCTTCCATTTTTCTTAGTGATTATTTATAACTCTCCTGATAATTCAAATTCAATTTGATCTTAAAAGCAAGATGCGGTGAATTTCAATAATATATGTTTTATTAAAAAAGCATAATTTTTAAAATTGAGTACATCATTAAAACCTATAAATATAAATTAAACAACGATTTAGAGGATTTGAGGTCTTTCCCCCCAAGAATATTAAAAATTGGGTAGAATTTGGTGGCCCTCCTTTATATTCTAAAGATTATATTCTAAAGATTAGAATGTGCCTAATTATTAGCTCTGTGATCCCACATAAGTTGATTATGAATTAGATTAAAGGAAAAATTTATCCACATATTTACATTTAAAATTAAGTAACTGAATGGATTCTTATATAAATATTTTGGGCATTTGTGAAGAAAAAATCTTCAATGTTTTCTAAAACATCTAGGTTATTCACAGGTGGGAGCTAAGGTAGCTGGGGAGGTCTAGGGACTTACTTGTCTTCTCTCAGACATGTGAACTAATAGAAGAGACAGATTAGGTCTCCTCTGGCATTGTCCTCCACAGTCATTGTCCCTGAGGGTTGCCATGTCTGGGCAGCTCAGTGACATGGGCTCATTAAGAGTGTGGGGCATCCATTCCCCAGAGACATCAGCAGAGGAGGGACATGGTTCTCTGTGCCAGCTCCACCACAGCTCAGAGTTGCAGCACCCTCTCACCTGGTCATAAGGGTGTCCCTGTCACACAGCATGTCATTGTGTTCAGGAAACCATATAAGAGTTTGCAATAGTCTTCATTTTCAGCCTCTAAAGGCAAAGTGCAGATCTCTGGTACCACATGCAGCCCTGTGAAGTCATCCTGAGAAAGAGTCCCTTTCCTTAAGCAGAATGTATGGATGGCCCAGGGCTGGTATAGTCAACCTTGAGTTTACTGCCAACATTGATTCTACATGTCCTTGTTCCAATTCCTGGAACTGTATTTAGGCAGTAACTTGAAATGGATGCAGGGAAATAGCTTAGATCCAACAGAGAAGGTGAGAAAAGGTGAGTAAAATGCAACTAAGTCTCTGTTTAGCTCTAGGAATTAGCAAATTAGTTTATTTTTCAGTTGCAAAAGTTCTTGAAACAAAACAGGTAATGGTTTGCATATATGGTCAGTTTTCTAAAGGAACAGACTATGGTAGTTTGTCAAGTAAAGAACTAAATATAATTGTCCATTAGAAATGCGACCAAGTTATTCCTGACATTTAATTCTACTTTAGTACATTCATTATACCTCTGTATGAATGTGGGGGAAATAATTTAATTATCGTGTTTAGTAATATTAAATTATTCCCTTTATGCATAAGTGTGAAAGTATTAGACTACATGCTCCCCTACTTTCCCTTTGATTCCTTATTGTCTGTGAAATGAGACAAGTTTTTTCTTTATGCATAAAATTCATTGCCAGTATTTACATTTTGTAAATGTTCATTTTCTCCCTTATCAGTTATGGAAATATCTAAAATATGCACGGAGCTTTTTAAATGCTAGGTTGAAAATTACAACAGGGAAGTTCCATTCTGTGAATATTATGTCAGTGCATCTTTATTTTGATTTTATTGTTAACAAGGTATGATGATCATTCATGTGAATACAAATATCAATCTGAAAAAGACAAAATTATGAAGATAGTTGAATATTCATTCATTTAAAATTGCCTAACTGACAAATGACAACTTGTGTGCATATCTATGTATGTATGTACATGTATGTGTGTGTGTGTGTATTTGTGTGTGTGTGTGTGTGTGTGTGTGTGTGGTTGCACTGAGGTCATGTGTGAAGTACATTAGGTCCCGTCCTTCCATTCTTGCACATGATCATGAATGGACTCTGGTAGGAACACTGTTGGGGACCTGATCAGACGCACCTCACTGGCTGGTGCTCCATTCCAAACGGTATTTGTTACCAGTGTGGGCTCCGTGCTTCCCAGCCATTCCCTTCTTGAGAGCATTGCCCTAAGCTGAAGGGAGCCACGTTGCCAGGCGGTCTGGGGAACATGGTGGAGGCAGCTCACAGTCAGTGACAGACTTATGGGATGTACAAAGGCTGCCACTACCAAGGCAGGACTGAATCTGATGCAATTCATGCTCCAGAGCCGTGGTGTCTAATGCTTTAGTAAGTAGTCACAGGAAGCTATTTACATGTAAATTCATTAGTTTTAAGTAAAATATAAAATTCAGTTTCTTAGCTAGAACATTTTAAATGCTCACGTAGTGACAGGTGCTGAGTGGGTTAGTGGTGGGCAGTGAAGACAGAGTATTTCTACCATCACATATGGATGGTTCTACTGGAGATTTCTGCCCAGCTTCTCTTGGGATCAGGCTCCTGCTCTGTTCCACTGGAGACCACGTCCTTGCTTAGCAGCATTCCCTGCTCCGTCTTCCTTCCCTCACCCCGTTTCTCCTGAGAGCATTCCCTGAATAAACAACACAGAATGGAATTCCTCCTTCACCCTCTTCCTCCATAGAACCTGCCGTGCAACAGCGTCAGTGTCCATCAGCTCTCTCATTTCCTGTCTAGTGATGGCTGCATCCCCTCACTTGCTGGTCCTCCATTGTCATCGGGGCCTTTTCTCCTATATCTGAGGTCAACTCAGTCCTATGAGAGGGAAGCATCATGAAAGCAGTAGTAATTCAGTCCTGGCACTGAGACTGTAAAAATCCTGCCTGCACTTACGCAGGATTCATTCAGGCACTGGATAGGACCCAGTGTGTGTGTCAATATATCAGTGAATGTTATATTTGAAAATGTTAATAGAGACATTATCCTGAAATCTTTGTGGTTAAAATGTGTAGTGCATATACTGAGCATCTAGTTTTGTGGAAATATGTCTCCTTCCAGTAAAACTTAGAGTTGTATGTCAGCATTGAGCTATTATGGTAATTGGAAACTACTACTCTATCAACTTATGTGTGTCAGTACTAAGCACTTAAAGTCTCACATTTGATCCAGGTCTCTTAATTATTATCGTAACATTGTGTTCTTCTGAAATGTCATTTTAATTATATACCTTTTTGATGTTAATTATTACATAGAATGGCAATATCTATGTTTTCTAGATTCTGTTTATTTTTATTTTAACTCATAACATTTCTCTCCATATATAACCTGTGATTTTTTTCAAGTATTTATCTTTCACATGCAAAGTAGTAATCTATGTGTAATCTAGAACTGGACTTTCCTATATATGTCATATCATATAGTTGCTTAGTATGCACACTTTGCCTCTGTGCTGTGGAAGGACATGTTCAATATTTCCAGCCAGTATTATTTACATAGTTTGTCTGAGAGGAATCAATCTCTCTTACTGCATCCAGTCATTTGATGCTATGAGCACAGATGAGGTTCTTAGTCTAATTTCACCGTCTTTAAATATGATAAGAATGAAATGAAATGAAATTTCCCATTAACCTCAGTGGACACATGTCATTCTCTTGGAAGATGGCTCCTTGTTGTGCACTTGCTTTAAGATGGGTGGATAGAGTAGGGGAGGAGAAAGGAAACAAAATATCCAGATCAGCAGATTGTACTCTTGAGAATTGATGGGAGAAGGCATTTTACATCCCAATCTCTCCCTTATCCAGTGTTACTGAAGGATAATAATTTTCCTGAATTGTAATGAGGAAAAGCAATTGTGGTAAGATGATGGACTATGACATGAGCACCGTAGTTCCCTCCCCATGTGCTCTCAGTGAAACACTGGACTCAACTGTAACATGCAGGGACAATGACATTCTTGTGTCTGCTTTTGTGTGCATCTCTTTTGTCTGATATTTTTTCAACTGAAAATTATAAATATTCTTATATTTCCTAGACAAATAGCCATTATGTATTCTTTTACACACACACACACACACACACACACACACACACACACACACACACAATCCTGGAAAGCAGCAAATCATATGTACAAGTTCATCTTACCGAGGTTTTATTTTTCTCAACTGTCTTCTTTGTCCTTATTGATATAATATTGTTATATATACCATTATTTTATTCTCATGGTGCAGTAGTATATTGATGTTTTCTTAGGATGAGTTTACATTTCATGTTTGCCCTTCCTCACTTTGGTAGTGATTCCTTTCTCAGGCACATTAAAATGTTTGTAGCAATTGGTTTCAGATAAACGCATCTCTATGTGTGCGTGTGCGTGTGCATGAGACTGACCATGGTTTGTTGTTAGTTGCTCTTCTGAGCAGGTGTGAGTCAGAGGACACGTCATGTTGTTCACGTTTAGACTGTCACAGATGACTTTATAGTTATTTCTTTTAAGAAGTTTTCTGAATAGATTTATTTCGTGGAGACCTCTGATCATATGTGTACAAGAAATAAAGGAGGTATAAAACAGCATGAAATACCACATCCTCTCCTCAAATATTATGAATAGTTTTATGCCCATTTTGTACCAGTTGCTTTCACACATCAATGGGTTCTTTGCCAAAATGGATTCAGATTTTTAAAGTTTTAAATAAAAAATATAATGTATGCCAAACTTTTGAAAATGATAGAACTGACATAGTCATTTTCTGATACCTCTTTGGTCAGTTTATAACTACTCTTCTTCATTAGTAAGCATTGGATGCAAATGGTCATCACCCAGCCTTATATCTGGCAATGTGTTTGGTCCAGTGTTACTAACTCTGCAACATAGCTCCCAGAAAGGTTATACTTGACATAATGTGAACAGATGTCTAAAGTCTGTCATACTACCAAAATATTGATTTCTTTATGCTTTACTTTATACTACTGTAAGTTTTGCATTATAGCTCTTTGACCTGTCATTGCTTTGAGAATGAATCTGTCTTTATTTCTGTCTATTTATCTAATTACTTATTTTTATCATAGGGAGTGATGTAAAACATTACAGATGGTACATAATTACATGGATGGATAACTTTTTAAAATGTTTGTCCTAATTAGGATGTCAATTAGGAAGAGTCCTACCTCTTTCAGGAATTTTATGATCTCTAATTGATAATGTGTGAAATGGAAATCCGCTGAAGGAAGAGGAAAGTGTTGGCCAATGGATTTGAGAGTTCTGATTCTGGCTGGGTCTGCACGGCCTATGGATGTTCAGAGTTGCTGTTAAATTGGTATGTACTCTGAAGCATGGTTCAGGCAAATGTAAGCACTGTAGTTGAATGGCGGTGTTCTCAGGTTTTCTCTGATTGGGTATTTAGTTGTCTTACTCCCATACCAAAAAAACTGCGTGGCATTCCCAAATATAATACATTAGTTAGAGAGGTAACACTGCCAAAACGTTGATGCAGATATAGTAGGGATTTTGAATATAATCGAATTATTTGTATAAGTACATTCTAGGACTTAAGTTCCTACATCAGAAAGGTTTTTCCACATTATGTTGTATTACATATATATGTTTTTTAAATGTTTATTTATTTATTTTAAGAGAGCAAGAGAGAGAGAGGGAACAGGGAAAGTGCAGAGAGAGATGGGGAGAAACAGAATCCCAAGCAGGCGTGGTGCTGTCAGCCAAGAACCTGACACAGAGTTTGAACCCATGACTCATGAGATCATGTCCCCAGCTGAAATCAGATGCTTAATCAACAGAGCCACCTAAATTCCCCATATTATCTTTTAATACATGTAAGGTGTGGGCAAATCCAGTTGTATAGTATCATGAGATATATATTGTTAGAACATCTCTTCTCTCTGCATCTGTTTGATTCTTTCTGATAGCTCTCCCTCTTTTTCCATTATACATTTTTGTAGTACTTTAAGTCCTAGTACGTGCAGACTGATACATCTTATGTTCTTATGACTGATGCAAACAAATGATCCATTATTTGTTTTTTCTTACATATTAATGATTTACATTTTGTGATAATATGAACTGTATTGATATAAGCTATGTCATCTCATTGAGTACATCATTTATTCAAATTATTATTCAAAAAGTCCATGGCCTTGTCTTTTCATATGATGAATTCAGCAACTGCCAACTTTTTTTCTTTTTGAAGATTTCTTTTAAACATTGCTAAATACTTGGTCTTGAATGGAAATGTAGTAAGAAAAGATGGACCAGAAAAATGGAAGTTCTTTCACTGGGTTTATCCTGCTGGGTTTCTCTGACCGACCTCAACTGGAGAGAGTCCTCTTTGTGGTTCTTCTGATCTTCTATCTGCTCACCCTGCTGGGAAACACAACCATCATTGCACTGTCCCGCCTGGACCCACGCCTGCACACTCCCATGTACTTTTTCCTCTCCAACCTGAGTTTTCTGGACCTGTGTTACACGACCAGCACTGTCCCTCAACTCCTGGTCCATCTCAGGGGGGCAGACAAGTCCATCTCTTTTGGCGGCTGTGTAGCTCAGCTGTTCGTCTCTCTAGGGTTGGGATGCACAGAATGCATCCTCTTAGGGGTGATGGCATTTGACCGCTACGCAGCCGTTTGCAGGCCCCTGCACTACATGGTGATCATGCACCCTCGTCTCTGTGCCCTGATGGCTTCTGTATCGTGGTTCTTTTCTTTTATGTACTCTGCATTGCAGACAGTGCTCATCTTTCTTATTCCACTTTGTGGGAGAAATAAAATAGATCACTTCTTCTGTGAGGTCCCCCCACTGCTCAAGCTTGCCTGTGTTGACACCACTGTGTATGAGTCTGAGATCTTATTTTTCAGTATGATCTTTCTTTTCATACCTGTGGCATTAATCATGTTCTCCTATGTTCGAATTGTCAGGGCAGTGTTAAGAATAAAGTCAGCTGCAGGACAGAGGAAGGTGTTTAGGACATGTGGGTCCCACCTCACGGTCGTCTCCCTGTTCTATGGCACGGCCATCTATGCTTACCTGCAGCCCAGCAGAAACCACTCCCAGGAGCAGGGCAAGTTCATTTCTCTCTTCTACACCATCGTCACTCCCATGGTCAACCCTTTCATCTATACCCTGAGGAACAAGGAGGTGGCGGGAGCAATGAAGAAGGTGCTCTGTAGGAGCCATGACTCCCCATGACTGGGGGGAAGACTCTTTGATGCAAGACTGAATTCCAGAGCCTTAAGGATTTTGTTTCCCGCATGTGTCACCCAACATTTGTTTTGATAACTCTCAAGGGAATTTCCTTAAAATTCGTTTATGCAAGTGAGTGCTCAAACTTTATGTTTGTGGACTGATTGCAACTTTGGAGATGGTGATACACTGTTCCTAGAGCATTTGCACCATATTATTATTTTGAAAAATCCATAGGTTTTTCTAATTTCACCTCTTTGGGAACATTATTCCATTTATAATTGCAAAAAATATTAACATACATACCATCAAAGCACAGCAAATTAAGAATATGAACCATTGAAATATTGTAAGATACTGTCAGAAATATTAACGTTTTAGTTTTTATCAATTGCTGGATGCATATCTTTTCTTCTTGCACTGTGATCATGGCTCTGTTAGAAGGTTCATAGATTGACTGTATCACAGCTTCTCCCTAGGAGTAGGAGGGTAACTGTGGGAAAAACAAAGTTTTAGTCAACGGAAATCCTGCTACAATTAATCCTGGTAAAGCCATTCAGAAGTCAGGTCCTAGAGTGATGTCATCATTGTGATAGTGCTGTTATGTGGCCTTCATGTCATGGAAGGGGGAGGGTATGATGCACACCAGCCAGTGACATTAAAAGCATCAGCTGGTGATACAGCAGTTGGTGCTTATGTATAATTTTGTGCAATATTGGACAAGCACCAATGTGAGTTATATGCATTGGTTAATTTAAGTTTGTGAGCCAATCCATTAAAAATAATGCTTATAGAGGTGGAATGGGAGAAGATAATTGCAAACGACTTTTTCGATAAAAGGTTAGTATCCAAAATCTATAAAGAGCTTATGTAACTCAACAGTCTAGAAGTAAACAATCAAATGAAGAAATGGGCAGAAGATACAAATAGACACTTTTTCAAAGATATCCAGATGGCAAACAGACACTTGAAAAGATGCTCAGCATCACTCATCTTCAAGGAAATACAAGTCAAAACCACAGTGAGATATCAGCTTACTCCTGTTAGAATGGCTAAAATGAGCAACTCAGGAACCCCTAGACGTTGACGAGGATATGGAAAATAGGAATTTTTTTGTACTCTTGGTGGGAACTCTAGAAAATAGCATGAGGGTTCCTCATAAAATTAAAAATAGAACTACCCTATGACCCAGTAATTGCACAACTAGGTATTGGTCCAAAGGATACAAAAATGCTGATTCAGAAGGGCACCTGTACACTGATGCTTCTAGTAGTTTTATCAACAAGAGTCAAAGTATGGAGAGAATCCTAATGCCCATCGACTGATGAATGGGTAAGGAAGATGTGGTATATTGGGGCACCTGGGCGGCTTATACTTGAGCGTCTGACTTTGACTCAGCTCATGATGTCAGGGTTCATGAGTTCGAGCCCCTCGTCGGGCTCTGTGCTGAAAGCTTGGAGTCTGGAGCCTGCTTCAGATTCTGTGTCTACCTCTCTCTCTGCCCATCGCTGTTCACACTTTATCTCTCTCTCTCAAATATAAATAAAAACATTATAAACATTAAAAAAAAGAAGTGATATATATATACAATGGAATACTACTTGGTGATGAAACAATGAGTTCTTGCCATTTGCAGCAACGTGGATGGAACTAGAGTCTTTTATGCTAAGTGAAATAAGTCATAACTATCATATGATTTCACACATATGTGGAATTTAGTAACCATGACAAATGAACATGGGGGAGGGGAAGGAAGAATAAATTAAATACAGAGAGGGAGGGAAATCATTTGAGACTCTTAAATACAGAAAACAAACCTAGGGTTTCTGGAACAGAGGTGGGGGGATGTGTTAAATAGAAGACAGGCATTAATTAAGATGGACACTTGTTGGGATGAGCACTGGATGTTATATGTAAGAGATGAATCACTGGTTTCTATTCCTGAAATCACTATTACACTGTATGTTAACTCACTTGAATTTAAATAAATAATTTTTAAATATATAGTTTACTGTCACATTGGTTTCCATATAATACCCAGTGCTCTTCCCCACAAGTGTCCTCCTCCATGACCAGCACCCTTCTTCTTCCCTCTCCCCCTTTGGCCCTTAGTTTGTTTTCTGTACCAAGAGTCTCTCATGATTTGCTTCCTTCCCTCTCCCTAACTGTTTTTACCCCTTCCCCTCCCCTTGGTCCTCTGTTAGGTTTCTCCTGTTAGTAAATAAATACATTTTTAAAAGAGAGAAAAAGAAAAAATGACTTTACAGGACATTATCATATCTGAACATTATATGACTCATCCTATTTTATATTTTATGTGTTTTACCTATAGTAATGCAGCAATAGTTTGAGAGTAAAATATATTTAGATCTTCCATTGATACCACTTCATAAATACTTAATCCAGGCATCAACTGATCAAGGTTTTGCATCTCACTTCTGCCATATTATACATATGTGTGTGTGTGTGTGTGTGTGTATAGTGACATACACATATGAGATATGTGCTATATTTCCCAGGAAATCCCATGCTCTGTGAATGTTACTCAGATTCCTTGGGAGAAAATGTAAATAAATAAAATGTATAATAATTTTAAAAATCTCAATCTGTCTAAGTTTTACAAAAAGCTTTCTTATTATGAAATAAGTGTTATGTAATTATAAATTGTGAGTATTAGATATATACATCCCAGAACATTTGGATGTGATATTGTTAACCTTAGATCTTAACTCAGGCTCATTTTGCATATAAACGTGTTTCAGTGTATGAATCTGGGTTTTTGTATATATTTATTATCATGAACCGTGTATTTTCACATGGAGGTTGGAGCTTTGACAATGCCATGCCATGGAAACGTTTATGTGTTTTGTTAGGTTTGCCCAACACTTAGCCCAATATAGGTAAATGCATTTGTGTCTTTGGACACATATCAATAGCAATCCCACCGTTCCCTCTCTAATGACTAAGGGATCCTCCTGGGTCTTGAGCCCCTCAGCTACTCATGCTCATGACACGCGATCTTGGAACAGAGACAGCATTAGGCAGGCTGGCAATGTCAGCTTGGAGAGATCATCACATGGTTCTGGTTCTGTGTATCTCTAAGAGCATCACAGTACTCACACTTGAAATCAACCCCTGGGATGTATTTTGATT
>NC_043706.1:2442452-2452749 GCF_006229205.1 Suricata suricatta
TCTGAAAGTTTTATCCAAATGGTCACTAAAAAACCCTCAAATGAACATTCCTGGGTACAAAACCCCTCAGGATATCTGACACACAATAAATAGTCAACACATTAAAAAAAAGAAGAAACCCTCAAGGTCTCATGAAGCAACACAGCCTTATGTTTTGGCTGAGTAACAACCTCTCTGCTCTTAAGGACACAGAACCCTGTAGTAAAGCAGATTTATTTCGTTTAAGTGAATATTTGAATGGTATTTGAGTGTTTATATTACATGGGAGTAAGTTATAGATAAAAAAGATTTCTGGGATCCAGACAAAATTTAAAAAGAAATCACCTAAAAGACTAAACATAAGTTCAGAACTGTTTATAACATTTGTCTAATGTTAGGAATCTGCCTCCCCATGGTCTCCATGCTTTCTCTCTCAGGCGATGAGGTAATGGAAATGGCCACCAATATTAATTGAGCTATTGCTCTTTGATTTTTAACCAATCCCTCTAGCATGGCTGCAGTGATTGTCCCCAAGACGTGGCTAAACTGTTTTATTCCATCTGTCATTAGCACCTGGGGCTCAGGACGGTCATTATGCTCTAGAGGCATCAATGGATTCTTCCAGGTCTTTTGCCATCTGAGGAACACAGAGTATACGCCGTACTCAGGTAATGAGTGTTTGTAGAGACCCAGAGTGTCAGGGGACTCACAAGAAACACAAATCTCAACCAGCAGATTTACCACTCATTAGCAAATGTACAAAATAAGAAGGGAACGTGTTGTATCCGGCAGGACCCAGACCTATCAGACACACTTCGGGGTCCCCCTCATGCAATGGACAGCATTTTGTGTCTCCAGTGTGGGGCTCTTTTATGTGGTCCATGTCAGCACAGAGAAGTTATGGGGTTTTTCAGTTCACATGTCCCTAGCTTAGTAGCCATGATCTGGCCTGAGGACTGTTGTGTGTTTGCAAAATGGCAGTGTGTATAGTGTAGGGTTACTGCACTCTGAGCAGACACTATACATCCTGCTAACTCACTACTGACATCAGAGTGCAGTCACCCCTGTAAGACGCTCCTGTGTCTCCTAGTCTGCACATTTCACCGCTTCTGTTTGCCAGAGTCCTGCTGTGACCTGTCTCATTGAGGAGGCAGGAGCAGATCACAGATCCCTGGCAACCCCACCCTTTGCAGGTGACTTGGTTTTGGATGCTTGCTTTGTGACACAGGTGAGAGGTTTCTTTCACTGTTGTGGTGCTGTCGCATGTCTGACACTTGGTGGAGCAGACTCTGGGAACCACTGTGTGTGAATTCATGGTTTGTGGGGGAAGGGGTTCTGGGTGTAAATGCAGAAAAGGGAGGGTGAATGACTGGAGGTCAGAGGGGTCAGGGGAATGGGTTCCTGAAAAAGACCTAAGGACAGGTTCGTGGCTTCTGGGAAGGGACAATTCCTTCTTTCCCCAGGTTGTTCCTGCTGTTTCAGAATTAAATTGACAGGAGACAGAGTAACAGGAGAAAACACCCAAACTCTTAGTACCTGATGGGATCCTGAACTGTTCAAGAGCTCCATGGAACAAACTAGACCCTATTTTGATGTCATTAGAGAAACACACAAGGTAAACATTTAGAAATGCCATCTTTCCATCTTGACGTTGAAATTTTGGTCACGAGAGGACGGTGCTTGTGGATGGGATAATGAAGAACACTCTCAAGTAGTAACTTTGCAGGGAGCTTTTTGTCTTCTTTTTTTTTTTCATGGAATTTTACTTCCTTTATTGGGCAGCAACAAAGAATGGAGGAAGCGCCTTGTTCTTCATAGGCATTACTTTAAAAATTTTAGCATGTGTATTCAAAATCAAGCAAAGTCATCAAACAATTCTTTGATAATAGCCAACAAAGGCATTGTACAAACATGGTTTTAAAAATTGTTCCTTGAGAACCTTTTTGTTCTCTCATCAGCTTACAGGTGGCGAGGTTCCAATTCTGGTATGTTTCTTTAACACATGTATTTGTTGGTGTTTTTATTTTCTATTTTTATTTTTTGCACTTAATTTTTTTATTGTGACAAGATACATGTAACATACAATTTACATTTTTACCGTTTTTAAGTGTACAGTTCAGTGACATTAATTAGTCACAGTCTTGTGGAACTACTGCTACACTAAGCTCCACAGTTTTCTCATATTTCCATCTAAAACTCTGTATCCATTAAATAATAACTTCTCATTCTCTCCTCCACCCAGCCCCTGCCAAGCATCATTCTGCTTTCTGTCTTTATAAATTTGGTTACTCTAGGTACTTCATAGATTGCCTTTTTATTATTAGCTTATTTTACTTAGTAAAAGATCCTCAAGTTTCATTCAGTAAGTATGTGCTGGATTCCCTTCCTTTTCAGGGTTGAATAATATTCCATCCTATGTTGGATATTAACCACTTATCTTTTTTTTTAACTTATAGTTTATTGTCAAGTTGGTTTCCATATAATACGCAGTGCTCTTCCCCACAAGTGCCCTCCTCCCTGACCATCACCCCCCTTCCCTTTTCCCCATGCCCTTTCAGCCCCCAATTTGTTTTTCAGTCTTCAAGGGTCTCTCATGATTTGCCTCCCTCCCACGCCCTAACTCTTCCCCCCCGTCCCCTCCCCATGGTCCTCTGTTAGGTTTCTCCTGTTAGACCTATGAGTGAAAACATATGGTAGCTGTCCTTCTCTGCCTGACTTATTTCGCTTAGTATGACACTTTTGAGGTCCATCCACTTTGCTATGAATGGCCAGACTTTATTCTTTCTCATTGCCATGTAGTATTCTATTGTATATATAAACCACATCTTCTTTTTTTTTTTACTTTTTTTAATTAATAGTTTATTGCCAAGTTGGTTTCCATGTAACACCCAGTGCTCTTCACCACAAGTGCCCCTCTCTATTACCATCACCCCCCATCCCCTTTCCTCCCTTGTCAGCCCTCAGTTTGTTTTCAGTATTCAAGAGTCTTTCATGATTTGCCTCCCTCCTTCTCCCTAACTTTCTTCCCCCCCTTCGCATGTTCCCCTGTTAGGTTTCTCCTGATAGACATATGAGTGCAAACATATGGTATCTGTCCTTCTCTGCCTGACTTATTTCACTTAGCATGACACCCTTGAGGTCCATCCACTTTGCTACAAATTGCCAGTTTTCATTCTTTCTCATTGTCATGTAATAATCCATTGTGTATATATACCACATCTTCTTGATCCATTCATCAGGTGATGGACATTTAGGCTCTTTCCATGATTTGGCTATTGTAGAAAGTGCCACTATGAACATTGGGGTAGATGTGCTCCTATGCATCAGCACTTCTGTATCCTTGGGTGGATCCCCAGCAGTGCTATTGCTGGTTTATAGGGGAGTTGTCCTGAAAGATTTTTGAGGAACCTCCACACTGCTTTCCAGGGTGACTATACCGGTTTACATTCCTACTAACAGTGTAGGAGGGTGCCCATTTCTCCACATTCTCACCAGCATCTGTAGTCTCTTGATTTGTTCATTTTAGCCACTCTGACTGGCTTGAGGTGGATTTGTACGGCTTTGATTTATATTTCCTTGTGATGAGTGGTTTTGATTTTTATTTCCTTAGTGATGAGTGATGCTGAGCATCGTTTCATGTGTCTGTTGGTTATCTGAATATCCTGATTGGAATAGTGTGTATTCATGTCTTCTGCCCATTTCTTCACTGGATTATTTATTTTTTGGGTGTGGAGTTTGGTGAATTCCTTGTAGATTTTGAATGCTAGCCCTTTATCCAATATGTCATTTGCCATTATCTTTTCCCATTTTGTCAGTTGCCTATTAGTTTTTTTTTTTACTCTTTCCTTTGCATTGCAGAAGCTTTTTATCTTGATGAGGTCCCAATAGTTCATTTTTGCTCTTGATTCCCTTACCTTTGGGGATGTGTTCAATAGGAAAGTTCTGGATTTGAGGTCAAGGGGGCTGTTTCCTGTTTCCTCCTCTAGGGTTTTGATGGTTTTCTGTCTCACATTCAGGTCCTTCAGCCATTTTGAGTTTATTTTTGTGAATGGTGTAAGAAAGTGGTCTAGCTTCATTCTTCTGCATGTTGCTGTCCAGTTCTCCCAGCATCACCTGCTAAAGAAGCTGTCTTTTTTCCATTTGATTCTATTTCCTGTTTTGTCAAAGATTAGTTGGCCATACATTTGTGGGTCCAGTCCTGGGCTCTGTATTCTATTCTATTTGTCTATGTGGCTGTTTTTGTTCCAATACCATACTGTCTTGATGATCACAGTTTTTATTTACTTTTCACTTTTTCAAGTGTTTATTAAATTCCATAAGTTAATTTACAGTGTAATATTAGTTTCAGGAGTAGAATTCACTTATTCATCACTTACATCACCCAGCACTCATCACAACTGGTGACTCTTTAATTTCCATCACCATTTCATCCCCACCCCCAGTAATCCTATTTGTACTCTATAGTGAAGAGTCTGTTTCCTGGTTTGCCTCTTTTTTTCCCCATGTTTATCTGTTTTGTCTCTTAAATTCCAAGTGTGAGTGAAATCTTATTTGTTTTCTCTGACTGATTTATTTCTCTTAGCTTAATACATTCTAGCTCCATTCACATTGTTGCAAATGACTAGTTTTCATACTTTTTGATGGCTGAATAATATTCCATTGTCATGTACAATGTTATCTCCACTTCATAATTTGACTATTTTTTACAGCACATCTGTAAACTTTGGGATGCATTGTGCCACTTTTTGTATCCTTTGGGTAAATACCTAGTAGTGCAATTGGTGGGTCATAAGGTAGTTCTATTTTTAACTTTTTGAAGAACCTCTGCAGCTTTCTACCAACAGAGCAAGAGGGTTCGCCTTTCTCCATATCCTCACCAACTCCAATTGTTTTCTGTGTCATTAATGTTAGGCATTCTGACTCATGTGAAGAGATATCTTGTACTCTTGATTTGTATTTCCTTGTTGATGAGTGATCTCAAGAATCTTTTCATGTGCCTCATAGACATTTGGCTATCTTCTTTGGAGAAGTGTTTATTCAATGTCTCTTGCTCACTTTTAAAAATGTTTGTTTGAGAGAGGGAGAGAGAGAGAGAGAGACAGAGAGAGAGAGAGAGAGAGAGAGAGAGAGAGAGAGAGAGGGAGAGAGAGAATCGCAAGTAGGCTCTGCACTGTCAGCACAGAGCATCAAGGGGGGCTCAAACTCACAAACTGTGAGATCATGACCTGGGTGAATGTCAGATGTTTAACTGAATGAACCACCCAGACACAAACCTCTCCTGCTCATTTTTTCATGGGCTTTAAGTTAAATTTAGCAATTGAAAATAAAATGAAATAGAAACAACTCTCCCTCTTCTACATCTCTTCCTGATTCTCTCTCATTGCTCTCCCTCTTTTTCCCTCATCTCTACTCTCTCTGAAATGTGCATATATTTTTAGAGCACTTTAGGTCTTATTAATCCAGACCAAAAGACCTTTATACCTATGACTAATGCAAATTAAAGGTCCATGAATTGATTTTTCTTATATTAAATATAAATGATTTACTTTTTGTGATATGTGCTATTAAACTGGTATTCACTATGTCAATGTCAATGAGTCCATCATTTATTCAAATTGTTATGGATAAAAGCCCATTGCCCTGTCTTATATCATGATAGATCCAACCCCTGCCACCTTTTGTTTCTGAAGATTTCTTTTAAAAATTGCTAAATACTTGGTCTTGACAGGAAACATTTGGTAAGAAAGGATGGACCAGAAAAATGGAAGTTCTTTCACTGGGTTTATCCTGCTGGGTTTCTCTGACTGACCTCAACTGGAGAGAATCCTCTTTGTGGTTCTCCTGATCTTCTATCTACTCACCCTGCTGGGAAACACAACCATCATTGCACTGTCCCGCCTGGACCCACACCTTCACACTCCCATGTACTTTTTCCTCTCCAGCCTGAGCTTTCTGGACCTGTGTTACACGACCAGCACTGTCCCTCAGCTCCTAGTCCATCTCAGAGGGGCAGACAAGTCCATCTCCTTTGGCGGCTGTGTAGCTCAGCTGTTCATCTCTCTAAGGTTGGGATGCACAGAATACATCCTCCTAGGGGTGATGGCATTTGACCACTATGTAGCTGTTTGCAGGCCCTGGCATACATGGTGATCATGCATCTCATCTCTGTGTCCTGATGGGTTCTGCATCGTGGTTCACTGGTTTTATCCTCTCTGCATTGCAGACAGTGCTTATCTTTCTTATTCTACTTTGTGGCAGAAATAAAGTAGACCACTTCTTTTGTCATGTCCCCCCACTGTTCAAGCATATCAGTGTTGCCACCACTACATATGAGTCTGAGATCTTATTTTTCAGTATGGCCTTGGTTTATTTTCATATCCCTGACATTAATCATGCTCTCTTATGGTTGGATTGTCAGGGCAGTATTAAGTATAAAGTGAGAGAGGAGGAGCCAAGATGGCAGAGAGGAAGGAAACTCTGTAAACTTCGTCTACCCCATCTATTGAACTGAGAAGGACATTATTCCCATCTGCAAGAGTGGAAGGAGAAAATTCGGAATCCAGAAAGGAGACAACCTCAAAGATACCTGAGTGAGTGAGTGCGAACTGGGGAGATTGGAAAATGGGCCAGCCCAAGACGGGCAGGAGAATTGGGAGCCCCAGCCCAACACGGGGCAAGCACGCTGAGCTTGAGAGACAAGGGAAGAGACAGAGAAACTGAACACGCTCATAGTACTGTCTCTGGGGAAGAGATAAAGAACGTTTAACCATGCTTGGAAAGAGAAACTCTCACTCCATATTTAACTGCTGGGCAACGTGAATCCCAAACCCAGGTGGCACAAGGGAAGGAGCAGCTTCCTGCCCTGCACCATCCCAGCGGGGAGTAGGCAGTCACTGCAGTGGCCCCAGGGGCGCTCACTTCAACCTCGGCGATGGGAGTAGGAGCACCAACCTCATTTCCACAGCACATCTCACCTCCAGCACTGGCCGTGTGAATCCCAAAACCCGGGTGTCAACAGGGAAAAAATAGCCCCCACCCCAACGCGATCCAGGCAGAGAGTTGGCAGTGGTGGAGGCCGGGGCTCGCGCTTATGCTGCAGGAGCTCACAGCTTGTTTCCAGCAGCACCCAGCACCTCAGGCAACAGCAGCGCAAATCCCAGCTGGTGCCAAGAGACACTCTCCTTCCCCCTAGGCTATTGCTATCCTGACTGTGGGCTGAGAGTCTGCAGGGGTGTCTGTGAGGGCATGCAATACTCCTCATGCTGAGCACCTCGCCTCAGGGAGCACACCTTGCCTCAGGCAGCAGCAGCTGAAATCCCGGCCTGAGACAGAAAAACTGATCCCTCTCCCTAAGAAGACAGCTGCCAAAGCAAGTACATCTCTTCTGTGGAAGCATAAAAGTGCATGCACTAGGATTTTGAACCGAGGTAGGCCTGGAAAATACAACTTGGCTCAGCTGCAGCACAAGGAGATCCGACTCATTAGAGTGGCCTGCAGTGCCTAGTCTCAGCAGAGTGTGGCATGCTGCTATTTTACTCTCTACAGCCACCAAGGTGGAGCCTCTGAGACCTACCACACCAAACCATGCCTATCCGCAAGGGGGAGCTGCTGCTTTTTTTTTCTTTTTTTTATATTCCTTCTCTTTGTACTTAATTTTTATTATTATTACCTTTTTTACTTAAATGTTTAAAAATTTCTACTCCTTATTTTCCTTTCTCCTCTCTCCCTCATTTTTTTTCTTTCTTACGATCCAGATATATTTTCCTATATCTCATCATTACCTCTCCCCTCAACTGGTCATACACTTTTAGATTGTCCATTGTTCTTTGTTGTTGCTGACCCCCTTTATTATTTTCTTTTCTACTCTTCTTTTTGTCTCTTTCCTCTCTATTTTCTTTTTTCCTTTCCACCCTTTAATTGTTTGTTTGTTTAAGTTGTCTGTGCATTTGTGTGCTTCTGTTCCCTCTGTGTTTGTCTGTCTGTTTTCCTTCATAGGGCTACACCAAGAAACAACCCAAAGTGTGCATGACGGCAAGTCCCAAATATCGCTGAGTAGGGAAATAAAATATTCAAAGGCACAACAAGAGAAACCGAGAGACAGCATTAAAAGAATATTTCCTGAAATGACAGGCCCTGGACAGTCAATAAGCCACCTATAACAGAGAAATATTAACAAGTGCACAGAGGACAATGAGCCTTTTAAAGCTGACAGGACACAGAAAACCAGCAAAAATGACAAAACGAAGGAACTCTCCCCTGAAGAACCTCCAGGAAGAAGTCACAGCCACAGAACTGCTCAAGGCAGATCTAGACAACATACTGGATCAAGAATTTAAAAAAACTTGTAATAAAATTAATCACTGGGGTTGAAAAAAGCATCAAAGAAGCAACTGAGACAATGACTAGGGACCTTCAAAATAGGTGTGATGAGTTAAAAAAAAAAGGATATAAATGAGGTGAATAACAAACTGGAGGCAGCCACCTCAAGGATTGACGAGGCAGAGAGAAGAATAGGTAAATTAGAAGATATAGTTATAGCAAAAGAAGAAAAGCTGAAAAAAAGAGAGGAGAAACTGATCCTGGAGCAGGAAAGAAGAATTCGAGACCTGAGTGATACAATCATGGAACAACATCCATATCATAGGAATTCCTGAAGAGGAAGAAAGAGAGAAAGGTCCTGAAGGGATACTAGACCAAATTATAACCGAGAATTTCCCAAATCTAGGAAAAGAAAGAGACATTCAAATTCAAGAGGCACAAAGAACCCCCATAAGACGTAATTTGAATCAGCCTTCAGCACGACATTACATAGTGAAACTGGCAAAAGATAAAGATAAAGAGACAATTCTGAAAGCAGCTAAGGAGAAAAGGGCCCTCAAGTACAAAAGAAAATTATCAGAGTGGTTACAGACCTATTTAATGAAACTTGGTAGGTCAAGAAGGAATGGCAGGAAATCTTCAATGTGATGAACATAAAAACATGCAGCCAAGAATCCTTTATCCAGCAAGCCTGTCATTCAAAATAGGAGAGATAAAAGTGTTCCCAAATAAACAAATATTGAGAGAATTCATGACCACCAAACCAGCCCTACAAGAAATCCTAAGAGGGACTTTATGAGGGAAATGTTGCAAAGAATACAAAGTGCCAGAGACATCGCTATATACATGAATTCTATGGAGAACACAATGACTCTAAACCCACATTTTCCAATAATAATACTGAATGTCAATGGACTGAATGCTCCAACCAAGAGACACAGAGTAGCATAATGGATAAAAAAAAATCCATCCTTTTTGCTGTCTTCAAGAGACTCATTTTCGACCTAAAGATACCTTCACGTTGAAAGTAAAGGGATCGAGAAATATCTATCATGCGACTGGAAGCTAAAAGAAAGCTGGAGTAGCCATACTTATATCAGACAAACTGGACTTTACAGTAAAGGCAGTAACAAGAGATGAAGAAGGACATTATACAATAATTGCAGGATCTCTCCATCAGGAAGAGCTAACAATTATAAATATCTATGCACCAAATTTTGGAGTGCACAAATACATAAAACAATAAACCACAGACAGAAACAATCTTATTGATAACAATGTGCTAATTGCAGGGGACTTTAATACTCCACTGACAGCAATGGATAGCTCAAATAGACAGAAAATCACCAAAGAAGCAATGGACCTGAACGACACATTAGAACGCAAGGAATTGATAGATATATTCAAAACTCTGCATCCTGAATTTAGGAAATTCACCTTCTTTTCAAGTGTACATGGCACATTCTCCAAGATAGATCACATACTGGGGCATAAAGCAGCCCTCCATAACTATAAATGAATAGGAATCATACCATGCACACTTTCCGATCACAATGCTATGAAACTTGAAATTAACCACAGGAAAAAAAGTCTGGAAAACTTTCAAAAATGTGGAGGTTAAAAACCACCCTACTAAAGAATGATTGGGCTAATCAGGCAATTAAAGAAGGAATTTAAAAATATATGGAAACCAATGAAAATGAAAATACAACAATCCAAAATCTCTGGGACGCAGCCAAGGCAGTCCTAAGAGGAAAGTATATTGCAATCCAGGCCAATTTCAACAAGCTAGAAAAAGCGCAAATTCAAAATCTAATGGAGCACCTACTGGAACTAGAAAGGAAGAAGCAAGAGCACCCCAAACCCAGCAGAAGAAAAGAAATAATAAAAATCAGGCAGAAATAATCAATATAGAATCCAAAAAAACAGTCGAGCAGATCAATGAAACTGAGTTGGTTCTTTGAAAAGATAAACAAAATTGATAAATCTCTAGCCAGAC
>NC_043706.1:2452849-2477037 GCF_006229205.1 Suricata suricatta
TATTACAACCAATCTCTTAGAAATACAAGCAATAATCAGAGATTCCTATGAAAAATTATATACCAACAAACTGGACAACAGAAGAAATGGACAAATTCCTAAATGCACATGCACTGCCAAAATTTAAATGGGAAGAGATAGAGCGTGAATAGACCAATAACCAGTGAAGAAATCAAATCTGTTATCAAAAATCTCCCAACGAATAGGAGCCCAGGGCCAGATGGCTTCCCGGGGGAATTCTACCAGACATTTAAAGCAGAGCTAATGCCCATTCTTCTCAAACTATTCCAAAAAATAGAAATAGAAGGAAAGCTTCCAAACTCATTCTATGAAGCCAGCATCACCTTGATACCCAAACCTGACAGAGACCCAGCAAAAAAAGAAAACTACAGACCAATATCCATAATGAATACAGATGCAGAAATACTCAACAAGATACTAGCAAATCGAATTCAACAGCATATAAAAAGAATTATCCATCATGATCAAGTGGGATTCATTCCTGGATTACAGGGCTTGTTCAATATTCACAAGTCCATCAATGTGATCCATCACATTAACAAAAGAAAGGATAAAAACCATATGATCCTGACGATAGATGCAGAAAAAGCATTTGACAAAATACAGCACCCTTTCTTAAGAAAAACCCTTGAGAAAGTAGAAATAGAAGGAACGTAACATTATAAAAGCAGTTTATGAAAAGCCCACAGCCAATATCATCCTCAATGGGGAAAAACTGAGAGCATTCCCCCTGAGATCAGGAACACTACAGGGGTGTCCACTCTCACTACTGTTGTTTCACATAGTGCTGGAAGTCCTAGCATCAGCAATCAGACAACAAAAGGAAATAAAAGGCATCAGATTTGGCAAAGAAGAAGTCAAACTTTCACTTTTCACGGATGACATGATACTGTACATGGAAAACCCAATTGACTCCACCAGAAGCCTTCTATAACTGATCAATGCATTCAGTAAAGTTGCAGGGTACAAAATCAATGCACAGAAATCAGTTGCATTCTTATACACCAAATATGAAGCAGCGGAAAGAGAAATCAGGAAACTGATCCCATTCACAATTGCACGAAAACCATACAATACGTAGGAGTAAACTTAACCAAGGACGTAAAAGACCTATATGATGAAAACTATAGTAATCTTATGAAAGAGATTGAAGAAGACACCAAGAAATGGAAAAACATTCCCTGTTCATGGATCGGAAGAATAAACACTGTGAAAATATCATTACTACCCAAAACAACCTACACATTCAATGCAATCCCCATCCAAATTGCACCAACATTCTTCTCAAAGCTAGAACAAACTATCCTCAAATTCGTATGGAACCACAAGGACCCCGAATAGCCAAAGTAATATTGTAGAAGAAAACCCAAATGGGAGGCATCACAATCCCAGACTTTAGCCTCTACTACAAAGCTGTCATCATCAAGACAGTATGGTGTTCGCACAAAAAAAGACACATAGACCAATGGAATAGAATTGAGAACCCAGAACTGGGCCCACAAATGTATGGCCAATTAACTATTGACAAAGCATGAAAGAGTATCGGATGGAAAAAAGACTGCCTCTTTAGCAGGTGGTACTGGGAGAACTGGACAGCAACATGTAGAAGAATGAAACTAGACCATTTTCTGACACCATACAAAAAAAACCCTCTAAATGGCTGAAGGACCTGAATGTGAGACAGGAAGCCATCAAAATTCTAGAGGAGAAAGTAGGAAAAAACCTCCTAGACCTCCACCACAGCAATTTCCTACTCGACACATCCCCAAAGGCAAGGGAAATGAAGCAAAAGTAAACTCTTGGGACCTCATCAAGATAAAAAGCTTCTGCATGGCAAAGGAAACAAGAAAACTAATGGGAAACTGACAGAATGGGAAAAGATAGTGGCAAATGACATATCAGATAAAGGGCTAGTATCTAAAATCTACAAGGAATGCACCAAACTTCAAACCCACAAAACAAATGACCCAGTGAAGAAATGGGAAGAAGACATGAACAGACACTTCTCCAAAGAGGACATCCAGATGGCCTACAGGCACATGAAACGATGCTCAACATCAATCATCATCAGGAAACACAAATCAAAACCACGCTGAGATACCACCTCACACCATTCAGAGTGGCTAAAATGAACAAATCAAGAGACTATAGATGCTGGCGAGGATGTAGAGAAACAGGCACCCTCCTACACTGTTGGTGGGAATGTAAACTCTTGCAGCCACTCTGGAAAACAGTGTGAAGGTTCCTCAAAAAACTATCCATAGAACTCCCTTATGACCCTGCAATAGCACTGCTAGGGATTTACCCAAGGGATACAAAAGTGCTGATGCATAGGAGCACATGTACCCCAATGTTCATAGCAGCAATGTCCACAATAGCCAAAACATGGAAAGAGCCTAAATGTCCATCACCTGATGAGTGGATCAAGAAGATGTGGTATATATACACAATGGAGTATTACATGGCAATTGAGAAAGAATAAAATCTGGCCATTTGTAGGAAAGTGGCTGGACTTCGAGGGTGTCATGCTAAGTGAAATAAGTCAGGCAGAGAAGGACAGATACCATATGCTTGCACTCATAGGTCTAACAGGAGAACAGGTGAAACCTAATGGAGGACCATGGTGAGGGGTAGAGGGAATGAGAGTTGGGGAGAGAGAGGGATGCATAACTTGAGAGACTATTGAATACTGAAAATGAACTGAGGGTTAAAGAGGAAGGGGGAGGGGGCAAAAGAGGTGGTGGTGATGGAGGAGGACATTTATGGGGAAGAGCACTGGGGGTTGTATGGAAATCAATTTGACAATAAACTATTTTAAAAAAAAGATTTCATATATTTGAATGAAGGAACAGATTATGAGAATTTGAGAAATGAGCTCTATTTCCCAGGAAATACTATGTTTTATGGGGCTTATGCAGTTTCACCAGGAGGAAATTTTTATAATAAATGATTTAATTAATTATTAAATATGTCTATGTGTCTAACCTTTACATACTGCTGTCCTATTATGAAATAACTGTCATTCAATTCTGAATTATGAGTTACAAATAGAAACATCTCATAACAGGTGAATATGACATTGTTTCCCTTAGATCTTAGCACAAGTTCACTATGCACATACATATGTTTCGGTCTGTGGATCTGGGTTTTTGTATATATTTATTGTCACGAACGGTGTGTTTTCCCATGGAAATTGAAGCTTTGACAATTCCATTGTTATAGAAATGTTTATGAAATTTGGAAAGTTTTCCCAACATGTAACTTGGTACTGGTAAATGTATTTGTGTCTTTACTGGACACGTATCCCTAGCAATCACACTGTTCCCTCTCCTGATGGCTAATGGGCATCCTCCTGGGTCTTGAGCCCCCTGAGCTGCTCATGCTCATGACAAATGATCTTGGAACAGAGACAACATTAGGCAGGCTGGAAATGTCAGCTTGGGGAGATTATCCCATGGTCATGGTTCTGTCTGTATTCCTAACAGCATCACAGTATTCACATTTGAAATCAACACTTGGGATATATATTGTGGCCATGGTAATGCTGAATGAACACCAGCATAAAAACAGTTTTGTCCTACTGCTTATTCCTGATGCTGACAAATTTCCCACTCTCCATTTTGTTTCAGCCACGTCCTGACAGTTATACGAAAGGGTCACTTTAAAATCTTTCAAATGGGGGCACCTGGGTGGCTCAGTCAGTTAAGCGTCTGGCTTTGGCTCAGGTCATGATCTTACGGGTTGTGGGTTCAAGTCCCGTGTCAGACTCTGTGCTGACAGCTAGCTCAGAGCCTGGAGCCTGCTTCAGATTCTGCATCTCCCTCTCTCTCTCTGATTCTCCCCTGCTCGCACTGGCTCTCACACCCTCAAAAATAAATAAAAAAACAAAAAAATTTTAAATCTCTCAAGTGAACTTTCCTTTGTGCAGAAACCCTCAAGGTCTCTTGAAACCACACAATCTTATGTTCTGGCTGAGCAACTACTTCTCTGTGATTAAGGACACAGGGAACCCTGTGGAAACAGATTTATTTCCTAAGTGAGTGTTTGATGGCATTTGGATACTTATGTTGCATAGGAATACATTCTGGATAGTAAAGATCTGTAGGATTCATGCTAAACTTAAAAATAAACCACCTAACTGACCAAACAGTATTGTTCTATAACATTTTTCTAATGTTGGAAATGTGCCTCCATAATGGTCTCCATACATTGTGCATAACACCCTAGTTGGGTTGTGTAAACTGCCACCAATAATATTTGGACTGTTTCCTTTGAATTTTCACAATGTCTGGAATGGCTGCACGGGTTGTCTTCTGCCCACTTATTACATGGATTACTTATTTTCGGGGTATTGAGTTTGATATGTTCTTTATGGATTTTGGATACTAACCCTTTATCCGATATGTCATTTGCAAATATCCTCTCCCATTTTGTTGGCTGCCCTATATTTTGTTAATTGTTTTCTTTTTGTGCAGAAACATTTCATCTTGATTAAGTCCCAATAGTTCTTTGTTTGTTTGTTTGTTTGTTTATTTCCCTTACATCCAGAGATGTGTCTAGTAAGAAGATGCTAGAGCAGAATTCAGTGAGGTTGTTGTCTGTGTTACTCTGTAGGATTTTGGGTTTCCTGTCTCACATTTAGGTCTTTCATCCATTTAGAGTTTATTTTTGTGTACGGTGTAAGAAAGTGGTCAATTTCATTCTTCTGCATGTGGCTGTCCAGGTCTCCCAGCACCATTTTCTAAAGAGACTGTTTTTTTTTTTTCCCTTTGGGTATTCTTTGCTGCTTTGTTAAAGATGAGTTGACCATACAGTTGTGGATACATTTCTGGGTTCTATTTTGTTCCATGGATCTGTGTGTCTGTTTTTATGCCAGTACCATAATGTCTTGATGGTCACAACTTTGTGATATAGTTTGAAGTCTGTAATCATGATTCCTCCTGCTTTGTTTTTCTTTTTTCAGGACCGCTTTGGCTATTTGGGGTCTTTAATGGTTCTAGACAAATTTTAGGACGATTTGTTCTAGCTCTGTGAAAAATGTTGGTGGTATTTTGATAAGGATTGCATTAAACACGTAGGTTGCTTTGGTGATATAGACATTCAACAATGTTTGTTCTTGCAATCCATGAGCATGGAACAGTGCTCCATTTATCTGTGTGTCTTCAATTACTTTCATATATGTTCTATGGTTTTCAGGGTACCAGTGTTTACTTCTTGAGTTAGGTTTATTCTTAAATATCTCAAGGCTTTTCATTCTGTGAATGGAATTCATTCCTTGATTTGTTTTTCTGCCACTTCATTATTGATTTAACCTGTTTCTGTACATTGATTTTATATCCTGAGACTTTGTTGAACCAATGTATTAGTTCCAGCATTTTTTTGGTGGAATCTTTTGGGTTTTCTACATGTATCATGTTGTCTGCAAATAGTGAAAGTTTGACTGCTTCCTTGCCGATTTGTAGACCTTCTATTTTTTTATCTGTTATCTGATTGTTGAGGCTGGGTCTTCCAGTACTATGTTAAATATTAGTGCTGGGAATGGACTTCCCTATCGTGTTCCTGACTGTAGATGAAAGGCTCTCAGTGTTTCCCCATTGAGGATGATATTAGCTGTGGGTCTTTCATATATGGCCTTATGGTGTTCCGGTATGTTCCATGTATCCCTACATTGTTGAGTGTTTTTTTTTTAATTTGTAGTTTATTGTAATGTTGGTTTCCATATAGTAACCAGTGCTCTTCCCCATAAGTGCCCTCCTCCATGAACATCACCCCCAGTCCCCTTTCCGTCTCCCTCTTCAGCCTTCTGTTCTCAGTATTCAAGAGTCTCTGTTGAGTGTTTTTTTTTTTATCAAGAATGGCTGCTGTCACTGCTCAAGATGGAAGAATTAAACAAGATGCTTGCTTTGTAGTCTGGCACTATGATACTGCACTAGTAATTACTTTAATCCATGCTGAGTTTTTTGAAATCTGACAATTGTCTTTTAATTGTTTTCTCTGTCATTTTCCTTCTATTTTGACTTTTAGTGTGTATTCTCTGTTCTCTGTTTAACTCAGATCTCTGTATATATCTCCTGTCTCTTTTAGCTTTTTTTTTATTGTCTTTCTAGATGTGTCTTCTATTTCTTTCTCTTTCATTGAAGGCTTTTCCTTTTCACTTTCCCCACTATGGCTTTTTGTCTGTTTATATATGGGTAACCCCAGAAATCCCAATGCAGGGCAGCAGGGCAGCAGCTATTGTGTGTCCCTTAGGAAAGTTGACTGTTCCTGCTGCTTCTTTCAGATGGAGGAATAGGAATAGGAATAGGAATAGGAATAAAAATAGGAAGAGGAAGAGGTAGAGGAAGAGGATCAGAGAGCTGGGACAATTCAGAGACCTTAAATTGCATGTTGGAGAATGCACTGAGGTAGTGAGAAATTGGAGCTTTCTGGTGAAAAACTGTTCTGACTAATCCCGACTGACAGAAAGGATGGTGTTAGGACCCTGCTGGTGAAGGCTTTCTGCTCCTTTCTTTTTCTATTATGCTGCTTTTGTATAAAATCATATTTTAACTGATATTCCTTTAAGTCTACCTGTCTCGTCCCTTACACATTCCTAAGAATGAATCTTTCTTTTCCCTAAACAGCTTTTCAAAATGTGATTTTTTGCCTCTTTTATCCTTTATTTATTTTTTCATAATTGTTTATTGTCAAATTGGTTTCCATATAACACCCAGTGTTTCTCCCAACAAGTTCCCCCCTCCATGACCATCACTCCCTTTCCTCCTCCCCAACCCCCTTCAGCTCTCAGTTTGTTTTCAGTATTCAATAGTCTCTCATGAATTGTGTCCCTCTCTCTCCCCAACTCGTTTTCCCTGTTCCCCTCCCTATGGTCCTCTGTTAGGTTTCTCCTGTTAGACCTATGAATGCAAACATGGTATCTGTCCTTCTCTGCCTGACTTATTTCGCTTAGCATGACACCCTCGATGTCCATCCATTTTGCTACAAGTGGCCAGATTTCATTCTTTCTCATTGCCATGTAATACTCCATTGTATATATATATATATATATATATATATATATATATATATATATATATACACCACATCTTCTTGATCCATTCATCCGGTGATGGACGTTTAGGCTCCTTCCATGTTTTGGCTCAAGTAGAAAGTGGCGCTATGAACATTGGGGTACATGTGCTCCTAGCGTCAACATTTCTGTATCCTTTGGGTAAATCCCTAGCAGTGCTATTGCTGTGTCATAGGGGAGTTCTATCGATAGTTTTTTTTTTAAGAACCTCCACACTGTTTTCCAGAGCAGCTGCACCTGTTTACATTCCCATCAACAGTGTAGGAGGGTGCCCGTTTCTCCACATCCTCGCCAGCATCTATCGTCTCTTGATTTGTACATTTTAGCAACTGTGATGGCGTGAGGTGGTATTTCAGTGAGATTTTGATTTGTTTTTCTCTGATGATGAGTGATGCTGAGCATTGTTTCATGTGCCTGCTGGCCATCTGGATGTGCTCTTTGGAGAAGTGTCTGTTCAGGTCTTCTGCTCATTTTTTCACTGCATATTCATATTTCAGGTATGGAGTTTAGTTAGTTCCTTGTGGTTTTTGGATACTAGCCCTTTATCTGTTATGCTATTTGCGACTATCTTTTCCCATTCTGTTGGTTGCTTGTTACTTTTTTTTTTATTGTTTCCTTTGCCTTGCAGAAGCTTTTTATGTTGATGAGGTCCCAGTAGTTCATTTTTGTTCTTAATTCCCTTGCCTCTGGGCATTTCTCTAGGAGGAAATTACTGCCATAGAGGTCAAAGAGGCTATTTTCTGCTTTTTCCACTAGGGTTTGGTGGTTTCCTGTCTCACATTCAGGTCCTTTATCCATTTTGAGTTTATTCCTGTGAATGGTGTAAGAAAGTGGTCTAATTTCATTCTTCTACATGTTGCTGTCCAGCTCTTCCAACAACACCTGTTGAAGAGGATGTCTTTGTTCCATTGGATACTCTTTCCTGTTTTGTCAAAGATTAATTGGTCATGCACTTGTGGGTCCAGGTCTGGACTCTCTGTTTTATTCCATTGTCCATGTGTCTGTTTTTGTACCAATACCATACTGTTTTGATGATGACAGATTTGTAGTAGAGGCTAAAGTCTGGGATTGTGAGGTCTCCCGTTTTGATTTTCTTCTTCAATATTATTTTGGCTATTCTGTTTTTTTTTTGTGTGTGTGTGTGTGCTTAAGATAGTTTGTTCTAACTTTGAGAGGAATGCTGGTGCAAATTTGATGGAGATTGCATTAAATGTGTAAATTGCTTTGGGTAATAATGACATTTTAACAATGTTTATTCTTCCAATCCATGAGCATGGAATGTTTTTCCATTTCTTTGTGTCTTCTTCAAATTCCTTCATGAGTCTCCTATAGTTTTCAGCATACAGGTCTTTTACATCTTTGGTTAGGTTTATTCCTAGGTATCTTACGGTTTTTCATGCCATTGTGAATGGGATCACTTTTTTGATTTCTCTTTCTGCTGCTTCATTTTTGGTGTATAAGAATGCAACTGATTTCTGTACATTGATTTTGTACCCTGCAACTTTACTGAATTCATGGATCGGTTCTAGAAGGCTGCTGGTGGAGTCGATCAGGTTTTCCATATAGAGCATTATGTCATCTGCAAAAAGTGAAAGTGTGACTTCATCTTTGCCGATTCTGATGCCTTTTATTTCCTTTTGTTGTCTGATTGCTGATGCTAGGACTTCCAGCACTATGTTAAACAACAGTGGTAAGAGTGGACACCCCTGTCGTGTCCCTGATGTAAGGCGGAAAGCTCTAAGTTTTTCCCCATAGAGGATAACATGGGCTTTTCATAAATGGTTTGTATGATGTTTAAGTAAGTTCCTTCTATCCCAGCTTTCTCAATGGTTTTTATTAACAGGGATGTTGTACTTTGTCAAATGCTTTTTTTGGCATCTATCGACAGGACCATACGGTGTTTTCTTTTTCTTTTTTCTTTTCTTTTCTTTTCTTTTCTTTTCTTTTCTTTTCTTTTCTTTTCTTTTCTTTTCTTTTCTTTTCTTTTCTTTTCTTTTCTTTCTTTCTTTCTTTCTTTCTTTCTTTCTTTCTTTCTTTCTTTCTTTCTCTCTCTCTCTCTCTCTCTCTCTCTCTCTCTCTCTCTCTCTCTTTCTTTCTTTCTTTCTTTCTTTCTTTCTTTTTTGTTAATTTGATATATCACATTGATGGATTTGCAAATATTGATCCAGCCTTGTAACCCACAAATAAATCACACTTAATCATAATGGATAATTCTTTTTATATCCTGTTGAATTTGATTTGCTGGTATCCTGTTGAATATTTTTGTATCTGTATTCATTAAGGATATTAGACTGCAGTTCTCTTTTTTGGCTGGGTCTCTGTCTGGCTTAGGAATCAAAGTGATATGTGCTTCGTAGAATGAGTCCAGAAGTCTTCCTTCCATTTCTATTTTTTGGAATAACTTGAGAGGGATCAGTGTTAACTCTGCTTTATATGTTTGGTAGAATACCCGGGAATCCATCCGGCCTTGGGCTTTTATTCGTTGGGAGACTTTTGATAACTGATTCCATTTCTTCACTGGTTATGGGACTGCTCAGATTTTCTATCACTTCCCGTTTTAATTTTGGTAGTGCATGTGCATTTAGGAATTTGTCCATTTCTTCTATATTGTCCAGTTTGCAGGCAATATAATTTTTCTAAGTAATATCTGATGATTGCTTGTATTTCCAAGGGATCTGTTGTAATAGATCCATTTTCCTTCATGATTTTGTCTATTTGCGTGTTCTCTCTTTTCTTTCTGAGGAGCCTAGCTAGAAGATTATCAATTTTGTTTATGTTTTACAAAAAACCAACTCTTTGTTTCATTGATCTGTTCAGTTATTTTGTGGATTCTCTCTTGATTAATTCTGCCCTGATCTTTATTATTTCTCTTCTTTTGCTGGGTTTGGGGAGCTCTTGATGCTCCCTTTCTTGTTTCCTTAGGTGCTCTATTGGGTTCTGAGTTTGTGCTTTTTCTTGTTTGTTGAAATAGGCCTGGATTGCAATAAACCTTCCTCTTAGGACTGCCTTTCCTGCGTCCCAGAGAGTTTGGATAGTTCTATTCTCATTTTCATTTGTTTCCATATATTTTTTTAATTTCCTCTCTAATTGCCAGGTTCACCCAATCATTCTTTAGTAGGGTAGTTTTTAACCTCCACTTTTTGGAGGTTTTCCATACTTCTTCCTGTGGTTGATTTCAAGTTTCATAGCATTGTGATGTGAAAGTGTGCATGGTATGATCTCAATTCTTTTGTATTTATGGAGGACTATTTTATGTCCCAGTATGTGATCAGTCTTGGAGAATGTGCCATGTGCACTCAAGAAGAAAGTCAATTCCCTACCTTTAGGATGCAGAGTTCTAAAAATATCTCTTAATTCCATCTGGTGCAGTGTGCCATTCAGGTCCATTGTTTCTTTAGTGATTTTTTGTCTGGTTGACCTATTCATTGTTGTAAGTAGGGTACTAAAGTCCCCTGCAATTAGCACATTCTTATCAATAAGATTGCTTCTGTTTGTGATTAGTTGTTTTATGTAGTTGGGATTCCCAAATTTGGCGCATAGATGTTTATAATTGTTAGTTCTTTCTGATGCAGAGACCATGTAATCATTATATAATGTCCTTCTTCGTCTTTTGTTACTGACTTTACTTTAAAGTCCAATTTGTCCAATATAAGTATGGCTACTCCAGCTTTCTTCTGGAGTCCAGTCACATGGTAGGTATTTCTCCATCTTCTTACTTTCAATCTGAAGGTGTCTTCAAGTCTAAGGTGAGTGTCTTGTAGACAGCAAATAGATGGATTTTGGGTTTTGATCCATTCTGCTACCCTGTGTGGTTTGACTGGAGCATTCAGTCCATTGACATTCAGGGTTATTATTGAAAAATGTGGGTTTAGATTCATTGTGTTCCCTGTGGAGTGCATGTTTGTAGTGATGTCTCTGATACCTTATATTCCTTGCTACATTTCCCTCATAGAGTTCCTCTTAGGATTTCTTGAAGGGCTGGATTGGTGGTGATGAATTCTCTCAACTTTTGTTTATTTGGGAAAGCCTTTATCTCTCCTTCGATTTTGAATGACAGGCTTGCTGGATAAAGAATTCTTGGTTGCATATTCTTCCTGTTCATCACAATGAAGATTTCCTACCATTCCTTTCTGGCCTTCCAAGTTTCAGTAGATATGTCTGTAACCACTCTGATAGGTTTCCCTTTGTATTTTAAGGCCCTTTTTTCCCTAGCAGCTTTCAGAATTCTGTCTTTATCTTTGTATTTTGCCAATTTCACTATGATGTGTCGTGGTGAAGGTCGGTATACGTTACATCTTAGGGGAGTTCGGTATGTCTCTTGAATTTCTATGTCTTTCTCTTGCCTCAGATTGGGGAAATTTTCATGTATAATTTGGTCCAGGACCCCTTCAGGAACTCTGTCTTTATCTTCCTCCTATGATATGGATATTGTGCCGTTTGATTGTATCACTCAGGTCTCTGATTCCTCTTTTATGCTCCTGTATCAATTTCTCTCTCTTTTTCTCGGCCTCCTCTTTTGATATAACTGTCTTCTATTTCACCTATTCTCCACTCTGCTTCTTCAATCCATTCAGTGGTAGTCTCCATTTTATTATTCACCTCATTTATAGCTTTTTTAAACTCGTCACAACTATTTTGAAGGTCTGTAGCCTGTGTATCAATAGCTCCTCTGATGGTTTCTTCAAAGCCAGCGATTAATTTTATGACAAGTGTTCTAAATTCTTGTTCAGTTAAGTTGTTTATATCTGTTTTGAGCAGTTCTGTATTTGTGATTTTTTCCTGGAGTTTCTTTAGAGGAGAGTTCTTTCATTTCATCATTTTGGCTAGCTTTCTGTCTCTTGTCAGTCTTGAAAGCTCATTCCACTCTGTGCATGTATTAGTATTCCTCTATTGAGGGAGGCTCTTTGAGTGTCTAGGGCCTGTTGTTTTGGGAGGTGTTCTTTTAATGGTGTCTCTTGGTTTCTCATATTATGCCTCTGATTAATTTATATCCCTACTCAGCAATATTTGGGACTTTCCACTATGTGTGCTCTGGGTTGTTTCTTGAGGTAGCCCTTAGACTTCAGAGGTAGACGGTGGGGGAGGAGGATTCTAAGCTCACCTTGTCCCATGGGTGAAACTAAACAACATCCACATTAGTGTAAATAACCCGGAAAATTACCTGAAGACCCGCAGAACTGAGTCTCCACAGCTAAATGTAGAGGAGAATCCACACTGAAGAGAGTAAGAGGGGCAGAGATGAAGTCAGCAACTAAACAGTCCTTTGGGAATATCAGAGGGAGGACCGGGCCACACAGGTTCAGATAGGTGAAAGAAACTAACTCTGCTTTAATTGTCTGGTAGAATTCCCCTGGGAATCCATCTGGCCCTGAGCTTTTATTTGTTGGGACATTTTTGATAACTGATTCCATTTCTTCACTGGTTATGGGTCTGTTCAGATTTTCTATCTCTTCCCATTTTAATTATGGTAGTGCATGTGCATTTAGGAATTTGTCCATTTCTTCTAAATTGTCCAGTTTGTTGGCATATTATCATGAAGGAAAATTGATCCTATACAACAGATCCCTCAGAAATACAAGCAATCATCAGAGATTACTATGAAAAATTATATGCCAACAAACCGGACAATCTTTTATTCTTTAAAAAATACTCAAGATCACATATATTATTTTTAATAGCCTGTCTCCTGCTTTCTTATTGTGATAGGTATAGTATTTTGTACACCATTGTCATAAAAATATGTTCAATTTGAAAAATAATTAAGAGTGAATGGTCATTTTATTGACACCCTTGTCAACTAGAATGTTGGAAAGAACCTTTGATGGGCTGTCCTCTAGTACATATCATTCTCTTACCTTTGTTAGTTACTTGTTATAATCAGTGCTTTGATATAGTTTTTAGTTTTGATCATAAATTGACTATAACTATGGTCTTTCCAAGCATGTGTGAGTTCATAAGCAATAGTGTGTTTACCTGGTTTTGAACTTTAGGTAAGGGGATGGATTACTTTGTGACTTGCATCACTTGCTCAGAATATTTGTGTGAACAGCATTGTTTCAATGTTTTAGCTGTAGTTTGTTCATATTGTTGTAGAGTTATCTCTTCTATGAACTTGCCACAATTCACCCGGTTTATGATTCATAGGCATTAGGATTGTTTGCAGGTTTTGGGTAATAGAAACAGTGGTGCCATTGAGCATTCTTATCTACGTGTCTTCAAACAAGTGACTGAATATTAGTCTAGATCAGTTGGCATCCAGGTTTGTAAATGTGGGTCAGCATCACTAGATTGTGCCACACTGTTCTTCAAGTGATTTGGCCATGTAAGGTGGGCAGCAGCAAGTGAGGCCTGGGAAGAAAAGTGTTAATTATTGGTGTATAATCCCCTCCCTTTTCAGGACACCCAGAGTGTATTGCCTTTGCCAGTTCTCCCCTTAACTATCAGGATGGGATCTAACTGGAATTGAATTACTGAGAAAATTCAAATCTAAGAATGTTTTTTAGCAGGGAGTACTTTATCTCTTGAGGCTGAACATGATAAAGGAAACTGGAGTCATGGATCTATGAGAAACAGCCAGTAACCACCTGTCAACTTCCTTCCATGTTTCTTAGTGATTATTTGAACTCTCCTGGTATACTCAAAATCATTTGGATCTGAAATGCAATGACAAGTTGAATTTTAAAAAAGGATGTATGTTTTGTTAAAAAGACATTATTTTTAAAATTGTTTGAGTACATCATCAAAACCAATTGATATAAACCAAACAGTGTTTGAGAGCATTTGAGATTTTCTTCCCTTAGCCACATTAGAATTTTGGTAGAATTTGGTTGCTCCTCTTTATATTTACCGTAAAGGTTAGAATGTGTCTAAGATTTACCTCTGTGATCCCAAATAACTCAGTTATAAATGAAATTAAATGAAAATTCACTCAAATATTTACGCTTAAAATTAAGTATCTGAATGGAATCTTCCTTATATATTTATATGTAAATGTGTTGGCAGTTGTGAGGAAAAAATCTTAAGTGTTTTGTAAAACATCTAGGTCATGACAGATGAGAGTTGTGGTAGCTGGGGATATCTAGGGAGTTATTTGTTCCCTATCAGATATGTGAATTAGCAAAAGAGACAGGTTAGGTCTCCTCTGGCATTGTCCTCCATAGTCATTGTCCCTGAGGATTGCCATCTCTATACAGCTGAATGACATGGGCTCATTAAGAGTGTGGGACATCCATTCCCCAGAGACATCAGCAGGGGAAAGGACGTGGTTCTCTGTGCCAGCCCAGCCACAGCTCAGTGTCACAACACCCTCTCGCCTGGTCATAAGGGTGTCCCTGTCACACAGGCAGGTCATCATACTCGGGACACCATACTGAGAGTTTGTGATGGCTCTCCTCTTCCATCTCCTGGAGACAAAGTGCAGATCTCTGGTATCACTTGAAGACCTGTGAACTCATCCTGAGAAAGTGTCCTTTTGCTTATGAAAAATGTATGGATGGCCCAGTGCTGTATAGTCAACCTTTGCATTTACTGCAAACACTGATACTACATGTCCATGTTCCTATCACCAGAACTGTATTTAGGCAGTAACTTGGATTCAAAATAGGGAAATAACTTGGGTCATACTGAGAAGTTGAGTAAAGGTGAGTGAAAATGGAATTAAGTCTCTCTCTCTTGCTTTAAGATTTGGGAAGTTAAATTAGTTTCAGTTGCAATTGTTTTTGAAACAAAACGTTGTTCTTGTTTGCATAGGTGGTGAACTGTCTAATAGAACAGACTATGGCAGTTCATCAAATAGAAGAACTAAACTTAATTAATGATTAGAGACATCAACAAGTCATTCCTAGACATTTCATTCTATGGAGTACATTCATTACATGTCTGTATGCACATGTGGAAAGTAAGTTAAACATGCATATTCAGTGATAATAAAATGTGCTCTCGCTGTGTATGTGTAAAAGTATTAGACTACATGTTTCTATGCTATCTTTTTGGTTCCCTATTGTCTGTGATATTAAATGATATTTGTTTATGTAGAAACTCATTGTTGGTATTTATGGTTTCTAAATGCTCATTTTCCCCTGTATCACTGAAATATCCAAAATATGTACTGAGTTTTACAAATGCTATGCTGAAATTTAAAAGAAGGAAGTTCCATTCTGTGTATGTTGTGTCAATGCATCTTGTTTTTGACTTTATTGCTAACAAGAAATGATGATCTTTCATTTGAATACAAATATCAATATGAATAAGACCAAGTGGAAGGAAAACTGAATGTTTATCTCATTGATGAATTAGGGAAATGACAAGTTTGTGTGTGTGTGTGAGTGTGTATGTGTATGTGTATGTGTGTGTGCATGTGTGTGCTTACACTGAGGTGATGTGTGTGTGTGTGTGTGTGTGTGTGTGTGATCTCATTGAGGCGATATGTAAAAGAGGTAACGTGTGAAGGACACTAGGTCCTGTCCTTCTATTCTTGCCCACGATCATGAATGGACTCTGGTAAGAACACTGTTGGGGACCTGCTCAGACCCTCTCCACAGGCTGGTGCTCCAATCCAAACCCTATTTGTTACGAGTGTGGGCTCCGAGGTTCCCAGCTATTCCCTTCTTGAGAGCATTACCCTCAGCTGAAGGGAACCACGTTGCCAGGTGGTCTGGGGAATATGGTGGGGGCAGCTCACAGCCAGTGACAGGCTTATGGGATGAACAAAGGCTGCCAATGCCAAGGCAGAACTGAATCTGGTGCAATTCATGTCCAGAGCAGGGCAGTCTAATGCTTTAGTAAGTAGGCACAGGGATCTATTTATATTTTAAATTCATTAAAGTTAAATAAAATGTAAAATTCCGTTTCTTAGCTAGGACCTTTTAAATGTTCAGGTAGTGACAGGTGCAGAGTGGGCATAGCATTGGGCAGTGAGGACAGAGTATGTCTACTATCACACATGGATAGTTCTATAGAGAGTTCTCTCCAGCTACTCGTGGGATCAGGCTCCTGCTCTGTTCCACTGGAGACCACATCCTTGCTTAGCAGCATTCCCTGCTCTGTTTTCCTTCCCTCACCCTGTTTCTTCTGAGAGCATTCCCTGAATAAACAACACGCAGTGGAATTCTTCCTTCACCCTGTTCTTCCATGGAACCTGCCATGCAGCAGCATCAGTGTCCATCAGCTCTCTCATTTCCTGTCTAGTGATGGCTGCATCCTCTCATTTGCTCATCCTCCATTGTCATCGGGGGCCTGTTCTCCTATATCTGAGGTCAGCTCAGACCTATGGGATGAAGCATCATGAAAGCAGTAGTGATTCAGTCCTGGCACTGAGGCTTCAGAAATCTTGCCCACACTTTTCCAGGGTTCATTCAGGAACTGGATAGGGCAGAGAGTGTGTATGTCAGTATATTAGTGAATGTTATATATTTGAAATATCTTCAATAGAGGCATTATCTTGAGATCTTTTCTCTTAAAAATATGTAGTGCTCACAAACTGAGCATGTAGTTTGTGGAAGTATGTGTTCTTGCACTAAAATTTTTAGAGTTTTGTGTCGGCATTGAACACTTATGGCAATCACTCTATCTCCTTATGTGTGTCAGTACTAAGCATTTAACTTCTTTCATTTGATACTTGTTCTCTTAATTACTGTTTTAAAATTGTGTTTTGTGAGATGTCATTTCCCATTCCATAATTTTTATAGCTATTATATACATACATAATGTATGCTTTTTTCAAGTAGTAATTTTTTCTCTATATAAAGTAATAATTTATGTGTGATTTTTATAACGGGATTTCCCTATATCCTATCCTATCCTATCATATCATGGTAGTTGCATTCCACATTATATAAGCTCACACATACATATAATCCCATAAAATAGCAAATCACTTTATAAGTTCATCTCACCAGCATTTAATATTTTTTCTCAACTGCCTTCTTAGTACTTACTGATATAATGTTAAAATAAATTATTATTTTATTCGAATGTTGCATTATTTTGTAGTGTTTTCCTTGGATAAGATAGCATTTTATGTTTGCCCTTCTTCACTTTGGTGAGTGTTTCTTCTATTAGACACATTTTAATATTTATCAGGAATTTATGTCAGGTAAATGTATCTCTATTCACGCATGTCTGCATGAGACTGAACTGTGGTTTGTTTGCATTGTTCTTCTGAGCATTTGCGAGTCGGGATATTCTCTTGTGTTGCACATTTAAATGGTCTCAAACACCTATGTTAGTAACTATATTAAGAATATTTTGTGCATAGATTTTGCTTATCAAATATCACTCATATCACTGGTCACATCTTTATAGGAAAAGGGAGTATAAAATAGTGTGAAATGTCACATTCTTTTTTCAATTTTTATGAACATTTATCTTATGCCAATTTTGTACCAATTTCTTTCACTCCTCAGTGGTTCCAACCCCAAACATGATTCAGATTTCAAAAGTCCTAGAAGAATTAAAAATGTTCTGTATGCCCAATGATCTGAATATGGTAGAACTGAAATCCTCATTTTCTGATACCTCTTTGGTCAATGTATAACTATTCTTCTTCCTCAGTAGTAGGCTTTGGATGAAAATGGTCATCACCTAGTCTTATATCTGGCAATGAATTTGGTCCAGTGTCACTAACTATACAAGGTAGCTTCCTGAAAGGTGATAATGAACCTAATATAGATGGATGTCAGAGATTTTGTGTAATATCAAAATAATGTTTTGTTTATGCCTTCCATTGTATACATTAAGTTTTGTATTATAGTGCTTTGACCTGTCATTGCTTTGAGGGTGTTTCTGTCTTTAGCTCTGTGTGTTTTTCTATTACTTATTTATCATAGGGAGCAGTGTAAGTCATTACAGTCTGTACAGAATTACATGGTTGGGTAACTATTTAAAATATTTTTTTGTGATTAGAATGTTCATAGGGAATAACCCTACATCTTTCAGGAATTTTATAGCCACTAGTTGACGTATGTAACAAATCTATAGAGGAAAGAGAAAATGCTGGGAAATGGATTTTAGAGTTCTGATTTGGTGTAGCCAATAAACTTTTGGAGTTTCTGTTAAATGGTAATTTTAAGCATCTTTAGAGCAAAAGATGCACTGTAATTGAAGGGTGGTATTTTCTGGTTCTCTCTGATTATTTGTTTTACCACCGCAGAAAAAAAACCCACCAATGTGTAGTTACTTTCAGATTTAGTCATGATATTTTGAATGTAATTGAATTTTTTGTATAAGTACATTGTAGGTCATAAATTCCTGTATCTAGATGCATTGTGGAGATTATGTTGTATTATAAAGTACTGCATTTGAGGCATGTGCAAATCTAGTTGTGTAGAATTTTGAGATACATATTTAAAATAATGAATCTGCATCTGTCTGCATCTCTTTCCTATTCATTCTGATTTTACTCCCTCTTTTTCCTCTCATCACCATTTTCTCTAAAAGTACCTACATATTCAAAGTACTTTATGTCCTATTAATATCATACTGAAAGAACTTTTGTACCTGTGACAGATGCAAACACAAGGTCCATGAATTTATTTTCTTATATTAAATATTAATAATTTACTTTTGGCAAAAATGGGAAACAACATATATGGTTAAGTGATGTCAGTTTCAAAGAGTACATCACTGATTAAAGTAATTACTAATACAATTCCATAGCCATGTCCTTTAACATAATATGATCACCAACTGGTAACTTTTTATTACTTAGAATATATTCTTAAAAATTGTTAAATACTTGATCTTGACAGGAAACACATGGTACAAAAAGATGGAACAGAAAAATGGCAGCTCTTTCACTGGGTTTATCCTGCTGGGTTTCTCTGACCGGCCTCAACTGGAGAGAGTCCTCTTTGTGGTTCTTCTGATCTTCTATCTGCTCACCCTGCTGGGAAACACAACCATCATTGCACTGTCCCGCCTGGACCCACACCTTCACACTCCTATGTACTATTTCCTCTCTAATCTAAGCTTTCTGGACCTGTGTTACACGACCAGCACTGTCCCTCAGCTCCTGGTCCATCTCAGGGGGGCAGACAAGTCCATCTCCTTTGGTGGCTGTGTAGCTCAGATGTTCATCTCTCTAGGGTTGGGAGGCACAGAATGTATCCTCCTAGGGGTGATGGCATTTGACCGCTATGCAGCCGTCTGCAGGCCTCTGCACTACATGCTGATCATGCACCCTCGTCTCTGTGCCCTGATGGCTTCTGCGTCGTGGTTCATTGGTTTTGCCAACTCCTCATTGCAGACGGTGCTCGTCTTCCTTGTACCACTTTGTGGCAGAAATAAAATACACCACTTCTTTTGTGAGCTCCCCCCACTGCTCAAGCTTGCCTGTGTTGACATCACTGGGAATGAGTCTGAGATCTTCTTTCTTGGTGTGATCATTCTCCTTATTCCTGTGGCATTAATCATGTCCTCATATATTCAGATTGTCAGGGCTGTGTTAAGAATAAATTCAGCTGCAGGACGGAGGAAAGCATTTGGGACATGTGGATCCCACCTCACTGTGGTCTCTCTGTTCTACGGCATGGCCATCTATGCTTACCTGCAGCCCAGCAACAACCACTCCCAAGATCAGGGCAAGGTCGTTTCTCTATTCTACACCATTGTCACCCCCATGGCCAATCCCTTTATCTATACCCTGTGGAACAAGGATGTGATGGGAGCAATAACGAAAGTTTTCTGTCAGGGTTATGACTCCAGATGACTGGGGGTAAGACCCTGTGGTGGAAGACTTTGAATGTGGGAGCTTTTAAGATTTTGTGTCCTGCACATGTCATCCAACATTTCCCCAGACCACTCTCAAGGGAATATTCTTATCTCATTCTTTTATTCAAATGAATGTTCAAACTCTGAATTCATGGATTCATTGCAGCTTCCAGAGATGCTGACTTAATGTTCTCACGACATCTGCATTATATTATTATTTTAAAAAGCTCCACAGATTTTTCTTATTTCAGCCCCTTTTGGGAATACTATTCTTTTTCTAATTGCCAAATACATCTACACACATACAATAAAACCACAGCAACATAAGAATATAAACATCTGATACAGTGTCAGAAATATTTATATATTAAATTTGTTTTAATGTATGTTTATTTATTTATTTATTTATTTAGAGACGTAATCAGGAGCAAGGGTGGGACTGAGAGAGGGAGAGAGAGAATCCCAAGCAGGATCCAAGCTGCCAGCACAGAGCCTAATGTGAGGCTGGAACTCATAAATTGTGAGATCATGACCCGAACTGAAGTTAAGCGTCAGATGCCTAAGTGACTGAGCCACCCAGGTTCCCCAGAAATATTAATATATAGTATTTTCTAGTAATTGTTGGAGGCATATCACTCTTATTGCATTTTGATAATGGCTTTGATAGAAGGTCCATATGTTGACTGCACCACAGGGTTTTCATGAAGTACATAGGGCAGCAGTGTAAAAAACTCCCAGGTTGAAAAACCGACTAACATCTATATTGATAAAGCCATTATGATATCAGGCCCTAGTGTGACCACACAGGTGTGACAGTGCTTTTATGTAGAATTCATGTCACAGAGGGGAAGGGTGTGATGCATACCTGCCAATGACATTGGGAACTCGCCCAGCTGATGCTTACATGTAATTTTGTGCAAAGTCAGAGAAACACCAGTGTGAGGTATGCACATTAGTTATTTTCAGTTTGTGAGCCATGTATTACCCAGTGCCCTTCCCCACAAGGGCCCCTCTCCATGTTTTAAATGGTAAAATAAGTTTTAAATGGTAAAATATATTTAGATCCTCTCTTTGTACCATTTTCCGATTCTTTTATCCAGGCTTCTACTGATCAAGGCTTTTATATCTCACATCTTCCAAAGGACCCATATATTTGAAGGCAGTGACTTATTGCAAAAATATGGGGAATGAACACTATTTCCCAGATTTCCATGTTCTGTGCAGATTGCTCAGATCCAGCAGGAGGAAACTTAAAGAAAAATAAAATTTGTATGATTATTATTAAAAATCTCTATATGTCTTATTTTTACAAGTAGCCATCTCAGTAAGAAATAACTGTTATACAATTCTGAATGAGTAATAAAAATAAATGTCCCATAACAAGTGAATGTGATGTTGTAGCCTTTATTTTTTTATTTATTAATTTTTTTAAATTTATATCCAAGTTAGTTAACATATAGTGCAATAATGATTTCAGGAGTAGATTCCAGTGTTCATCCCCCATGTATAATATCCAATGCTAATCCCAACAAGTGTCTTTCTTAATGTCCCTTGCCCAATTAGCCCATCCTCCCACACACAATCCCTCCAGCAGCCTCAGTTTGTTCTCTGTATTTAAGAGTCTCTTATGTTTTGTCTCCCTCCCTTTTTTTATCTTATTTTTGCTTCCTTTCTTTATGCTTACCAGTTTTGTGTCTTAAATTTAACATACGAGCAAAGTCATGTGATGTTTTTCTTTGACGAATTTCACATAGTCTAGTTCATTCTTTGTTGTTGTGAGTGGAATGATTTAATTTTTTTGATCGCTGAGTAATATTTCATTGTATATATATTATACATCTTCTCTATTCATTCATCTCTCAATGGACATTTGGGCTCTTTCCATATTTGGACTATTGCTGATTGTGCTGCTATAAACATTGGGATGCATGTGCCCCTTTGAATCAGCCTATTTGTATCCTTTGGATAAATATCTAGTCGTGCAATTTCTGGGGCTAGGGTAGTTCTATTTTTAATTTTTTGAGGAGCTTCCATGTTGTTTTCCAGAGTGGATGCACCAATTTTCCTTCCTACCAGCAGTTCAAAAGGCTCACAGTTTCTCTCTGCATCCTTGCCAACATCTGTTTTTGCCTGAATCGTTAATGTTAGTCATTCTGACAGTCGTGAAGTGGTATCTCATTATGGTTTGATTTGTAGTTCCCTGATGATGAGTTATGTTGAGCATCTTTTCCTGTGTGTTACCCATCTAGATGTTTGGAAATGTGTCTATTCATGTCTTTGCCCATTTCTTCACTAGGTTATTTAGTTTTTGGGTTTTGAGTTTGATGAATTATTTACAGATTTTGGATCATAACCCTTTATCCATCATTTGCAAATATCTCCTCCCATTCGATAGGTTGCCTTTCAGTTTTGCCAAGAGTTTCTTTCACTGTGCAGAAGGTTTTTATCTTGAGGGCCCAATAGTTCATTTTTACTTTTGTTTCCCTTGCCTCCAGAGACGTATTGAGTAAGAAGTCGCTGCAGCCAAGGTCAAAGAGATTTTTTCCCTCTTTCTCCTCTAGGATTTTGATGGCTTCTTGTCTTCCATCCATTTTGAGTTTATTTTTGTCTATGGTGTAAGGGAGCGGTCTAGGTTCTTTTCTTTTTGCATGTCGTGAAAGTGTTAGCTTTCCTAACACCATGTGCTGAAAAGACTGTTTTATTCCATTGGATAGTCTTTCCTGCTTTGTCAAAGATTAGTTGGCCATATGTTTGTGGGCCCATTTCTGGTTTCTCTATTCTGTTCCACTGATCTGTGTATCTATTTAAGTGCCAGTACCATAGAGTCTTGATGATTACTGCTTTGTAAGAGAAAAAGAGATAGAAAGAGAGGAAAAGGGGTAGAAAATATATGTGAGCATATCATAATGGAAAATTTCCTAAGATAGGGAAAGACACAGACATTAATACCCGGGAAACATAGAGAACTCGCGTTAGATTCAATGCTCCATCAAGAAAACATTTCATAGTGAAATTCACAAAATATTCAGGTAAGAAAAAAACCATGAAAGCAGCAAGGGGAAAAAATTTCTTAACCTACAAGGGAAGACAGATCATGTTCCCAGCAGACCTATCCACAGAATGTTGTCAGGCCAGAAAGGAGAGGCAGGATATATTCAATGTGCTGAATCAGAAATATATGCAGCCAAGAATTCTTTATCCAGGAAGGCTCTCATTCAGGATAGAAAGAGAGACTAAAAAGTTTCCCAGATAAACAAAAACCAGCTGAGTTTGTGACGACTAAACAGCCTTGCAATTCTAAGGGGGACTCTTAAAAGTCCCCTTCCAATTTTAAGGGAGACCGAGGGAGAAAACACAAAACAAAACAAAAAAGACCAAAAGCAGCATAGACTAGAAAGGGACCAGAGAATACCACCAGAGATTACAATAGTACAGGCAACACAATGGCACTAAATTCATATCTTTCAGCACTCACTCTAAATGCCAGTGGACTAAATGCTCCTATCAAAAGACATAGGGTAATAGAATGGATAAGAAAATAGGAACCAACTATATGCTGCTTACAAGAGACCTATTTTAGACTTGAAAACACCTTCAGATTGAAAGAAATGGGATGGAGAACCATCTATCATGCTAAAGGTCACCAAAAGAAAGCTGGAGTAGCAATACTTATATCAGACAATCTGATTTTAAAATAAGGACTGTAACGAGATAGGAAGAAGGGCATTATATCATAATTAAGGACTCTATCCACCAAGAAGATCTAATAATTGTAAACATTTATGCCCTCAATGTGGTAAAACCCAAATATATAATTCAGTTAATTACAAACATAAAGAAACTCATTGATAATAATAACATAATAGTTGAGGACCTCAACATCCCACTTACAGCAATGGACAGATATCAAAGCAGAAAATCAACAAGGAAACAATGGCCTTGAATGACACACTGGACCAATGGACTTAACAGATACATTCAGAACATTTCATCCTAAAGCAAAAGAATACACATATCTTGAGTGCACATGGAACATTTTCCAGAATAGATTAAAAAAAAGAACACAAATCGCCCTTAAAAAGTACAAAAAGATTGAGATGATACCATGCATAGTTTCAGACCACAATGCTATGAAACTCAAAAGCAACCACAAGAAAAAATTTGGAAAGACAAAAAATACTTGCAGACAAAAGAACATCCTACTAAAGAAAAAATGGGTAAGCAAGAAGTTAATGCAGAAATTAAAAAGTACATGAAACCCAATGAAAATGACTACACGCAGCCCAAAACCTCTGGAATGGAGCAAAGGTCATCTTTTTTTTTAAATAATAGTTTATTGTCAAATTAGTTTCCATATAACACCCAGTGCTTCTCCCCACAAGTGCCCCCC
>NC_043706.1:2477137-2485791 GCF_006229205.1 Suricata suricatta
TGAATGTGAGACAGGAAACCATAAAAACCCTTGAGGAAAAAGCAGGACATAGCCTCCTAGACCTCAATCGCAGCAATTTCTTCCTCGACACATCTTCAGAGGCCAGGGAATCAAGAACAAAAATGAACTACTGGGACCTCATCAAGATAAAAAGCTTCTGCAAGGCAAAGGAAACAATCAAAAAAACTAATAGGCAACCAACAGAATGGGAAAAGATAGTGGCAAATGGCATATCAGATAAAGGGCTAGTATCCAAAATATGCAAAGGTCATCTTAAGAGGAAACATATGGCAATCCAGGCCTTCCTAAAGAAGGAAGAAAGGTCTCAGATACACAACCTAACCTTACACCTTAATGAGCTGGAAAATAAAAAACAGCAAATAAAACCAGAACAAGGAGAAAATGGGAAATTATAAAGATTAGAGCAGAAATCAGTGCTACTGAAAGCAAAAAAAAAAAAAAAAGATTAGAACAGATCAATGGAAGTAGGAGCTGATAAACCCTTAGCCAGTTTGATCAAAAAGAAAAAGGAATGGACCCAAATAAATAAAATCAAGATTGAAAGAGGAAATATTACAACCAACATTGAAGAATTACAAATAATATACCAATAAACCAGGCAATCTGGTAGAATTGGACACATTTCTAGAAACTTATAAATTACCAAAACTGAAACAAGTAGAAATAGAAAATTTGAACAGACCCATAACCATTAAAGAAATCAAATTAGTAATCAAAAATATTCCCCAAAACAAGTGTCCAGAGTAGGATGGCTTCCTGGGGAATTCTACCAAACATTTAAAGAGTTAAAATCAGTTCTCTTAAAACTGTTCCACAAATCAAAAACCACACTGAGATACCACCTCACGCGAGTCGGAGTGGCTAAAAGGAACAAATGAAGTGACCATAGATGCTGGCGAGGGTGTAGAGAGACGAGCACCCTCCTACACTGTTAGTGGGAATGTAAACTTGTGCAGCCGCTCTGGAAAACAGTGTGGAGACTCCTCAAAAAACTATCGATAGAACTCCCCTATGACCCAGCAATATCACTGCTAGGGATTTACCCAAGGGATATAGAAGTGCTGATGTATAGGGGGACATGTACCCAGTGTTCATAGCAGCACGTTCTACAATAGCCATATCATGGAAAAATACTAAATGTCCATCAACTGATGAATGGATCAAGAAGATGTGGTATGTATATATATATATACATACACACACACCATGGAGTATTAAATGGCAATAAGAAAGAATGAAATATGGCCATTTGTAGCAAGGTGGATGGACCTCGAGGGTGTCATGCTAAGTGAAATGAGTCAGGCAGAGAAGGACAGATACCATATGTTTGCACTCATAGGTCCAACAGGAGAACAGGAGAAACCTAATGGAGGACCAGGAGGAGAGGAAGAGGGAAAGAGTTGGGGAGAGAGAGGGATGCAAAACCTGAGAGGCTATTGAATACTGACAAGGAACCGAGGGTTGAAGGGGTGTGGGGGGGGGAAGAGGTGGAGGTAATGGAGGAGGGCACTTGTGGGGAAGGGCACTGAATGTTATATGGAAACCAATTTGACAATAAACTATTTACCAAAAAAAAGATATTCCAAAAAATACAAATGGAAGGAAGATGTCCAAACTCATTTTATGAAGCCAGCATTATGTTGATTCCAAACCAGGCAAAGACCCCCAAAAGGGAGAACTACAGACCAATTACCCTGATTCACATGGATGTAAACATCCTCAACAAGATACTAGCCAAACAGATCCAACAATACATTAAAAGACTTACTCAGCACAGAAAAATGGGATTCATACCGTTGATGCAGGGCTGGTTTAGTATTTGCAAAATGATCAATGTGATCCATCGCATCAATAAGAGGAAGGACAAGAACCACATGACCATCTCAATAGATGAATAAAAAGCATTTGACAGAATAGAGCATACTTTCTTCATAAAAACTTCAAGAAAGTAGGGATAGAAGGATCCTACACCTCAAGATCATAAAGCATATATGAAGACCCACTGCTAATATCATCCTCAATGGAGAAAAACGGAGAGCTTTCCCTTAAGGTCAGAAACACAGCAAGGATGTCCACTCTCACCACTGGTATTCAACATAGTATTGGAAGTCCTAGCCTCAGCAATCAGACAACACAAAGGAATAAAGGGCATCCATACTGGCAAAGAGGACATCAGTCTTTCACTCTTCCCAGATGACATGATACTCTTTCCATATGGAAAACCCAAAAGATTCCCCCCAAAACCTGTTAGACCTGATCCATGAATTGAACAGTTATGGGATTAAAAATGCACAGAAATTGTTTGCATTTCTATACACCAATAATGAAGGAACAGAAAGAGACATCAAGGAATCAATCCTATCTACAATTGTACCAAAACCATAAAATACCTAGGAATCAGCCTAACCAAAGAGGTGAAAAATTTATATGCTGAAAACTATAGAAAGCTTATGAAAGAAACTGAAGAAGATACAAAAGTTGGAAAAACTTTCCATGCTCACAGATTGGAGCTAAGGTAGCTATGGAGGTCTAAGGACTTATGTCCTCTGTCAGATATGTGAACTAATAGAAGAAACAGATTAGGTCTCCTCTGGCATTGTCCTCCACAGTCATTGTCCCTGAAGGTTGCCAGCTCTGGGCAACTCAGTGATATGGGCTCATTAAGAGTGTGGGGCATGTATTCCCCAGAGACGTCAGCAGGGGAAGGGACTTGGTTCTCTGTGCCAGCCCAGCTACAGCTCAGAGTCACAGCACCCTCTTGCCTGGTCATAAGGGTCTCCCTGTCACACAGGCAGGTCACTGTACTTGGGACACCATACTGAGAGTTTGTGACTGTCCTCTTCTTCCACCTCCTAGACACAAAGGGCAGATCCCTGGTACCACATGAAGACCTGTGACATCATCCTGAGAAAGTGTCCTTTTGCTTATGAAAAATGTATGGATGGCCCAGTGTTGGTATAGTCACCCTTTGCATTTATTGCAAACATAATTCTACATTCTGCATTTCTATCCCCAGGCCTGTATTTAGGGAGTAACTGGTAATGAAGTAGAGAATTGGCTTTGAATCCACAGAGAAGGTGAATAGAGGTGAGTGATAAGGAATTCAGTCTCTGTGTAGCCCGAGGAATTGGCCAGTTAGTTTATTTTCAGTTGCAATTGTCTTGAAAAAAAGTTTGTATTGATTTGCATATGTAGTTAATTGTCTAAAGTAACAGATTGTGGAAATTCACCAAATAGAAGAACTAAACTTAATTATTGATTAAAGACAACAAGAAGTTGTTCCTAGACATTTTATTCTACTGTAGTATGTTCATTATAGCTCTTATGCACATGTGGAAAACAATTTAAATGTTTATATTTAGTGGTAATGAAACATGCCCTTCAGTAACAGAACAATAGACTATGCATATGTATAAAAATATTGGAGTATATGCTTTTATTCCCTCTTTTGGCTCCTTATTATCTGTGATATTACATATTTGTCCTCTATGCTTAAACACAGTGTCAATATTTATATTACTTGTTCATTTTGTCCCATAGGAGTTACCAAATATTTGAAATATATATTGAGTTTTAAAAATAGTATGCTGAAAATTACAACAGGAAAGTTACATTTAGTGAATATTTTGTCAAGGCATTTTTATTTGACTTTATTGTTTTTTAAATATTTTAATGTTTTTTAAATATCTTTATTTTTGAGAGACAGAGAGAGAGGGAGAAACAGAATCTGAAGCAGCCTCCAAGCTCTGAGCTAGCTGTCAGCACAGAGCCTCATGCAGGGCTCGAACCCACGAACCGTGGCATCATGACCCGAGCTGAAGCTGGATACTTAACAACTGAGCCACTGAAGCGCCCCTGACTTTATTGTTAATAAGACATGATAATCCTTCAACTGAGTACACATACCAGTCTAAAGAAGAAAAAGGTAGGAGGAAACCACAGTGTATACCTAATTGATGAATTAGGCAAAGACAAGATGTGTGTGTACATGTGTGTGTACCTGTGTGTATGCGTGTATGTCTGTGTGTGCATGTATGCATGCGAGTGTGTGGTTGCATTGAGGTGATGTGCGCGTGCATGTGTGTGTGTCTGTGTGTGTGTGTGTGTATATGTGTGTGTGACTGCACTGAGGTGATGTGTGAAGTACATTAGGTCCCGTCCTTCGATCCTTGCACACGATCATGAACGGACTCTGGTAGGAACGCTGTTGGGGACCTGCTCAGACACTCTTCACCTGCTGGTGCTCAAATCCAAACTCTATTTGTTACGAGTGTGGGCTCCGAGGTTCCCAGCCATTCCCTTCTTGAGAGCATTGCCCTCAGCTGAAGGGAGCCACGTTGCCAGGCGGCCTGGGGAACATGGTGGGGGCAGCTCACAGCCAGTGACAGACTCATGGGATGTACAAAGGCTGCCAATGCCAAGGCAGGACTGAATCTGATACAATTCATGCTCCAAAGCTGTGATGTCTAATGCTTTAGTAAGTAGACACAGGAAACTATTTACATTTAAATCATTAAAGTTAAATAAAATGTAAAATTCCGTTTCTTAGCTAGGACATTTTAAATGTTCAGGTAGTGACAGGTGCAGGGTGGCTGTAGTATTGGGGAGTGAGGACAGAGTGTTTCTACCATCACACATGGATGGTTCTACTGGAGAGTTCTGTCCAGCTTCTCGTGGGATCAGGCTCCTGCTCTGTTCCACTGGAGACCACATCCTTGCTTAGAAGCATTCTCTGCTCCGTTTTCCTTCCCTCACCCCGTTTCTCCTAAGAGCATTTCCTGAATAAACAACACGCAGTGGAATTCCTCTTTTATCGTCTTCTTCCATAGATCCTGCCCTGCAGCAGCGTCAGTGTTTATAAGCTCTCTCATTTCCTGTCTAGTAATGGCTGCATCCCCTCATTTGCTCGTCCTCCACTGTCATCGGGGGCCCGTTCTCCTATATCTGAGGTCAGCTCAGGCATATGAGAGGGAAGCATCAGGAAAGCAGTAGTGATCCAGTCCTGGCACTGAGGCTGTGGAAATCCTGCCCGCACTTTTCCAGGATTCATTCAGGAATGGGTAGGGCAGAGAGTGTGTGTCAATATATCAGTGAATGTTATACATTTGAAATATCTTAGAGACATTGTCTTGAGATCTTTTGTGTTTGAAATGTGTAGTGTGCATACTGAGCATCTAGTTTTGTGGAAATATGTATTCTTCCACTAAAACTTAGAGTTGTATGTCAGCATTGAGCTATTATGGTAATGGAAAGTACTCCTTTATCACCTTGTGTGTGTTAGTACTGGGATTTAGTATCTTACATTTAAGACACATATCTTAATTATTATTGTGAAATTGTGTTCTTCTGAGATGTCATTTTAATTATATACCTTTTTGATGTTAAATATTATATAGAATGGCAATGTTTTTGTTTTCTAGATTCTATTTATTTTCACTTTAACTCATAACATTTATTTTTTTCCATATATAACCTGTGCTTTTTTCAAGTTTTTATCTTTCACATGCAAAGTACTAATCTATATGTAATCTATAACTGGACTTTCCTGTACATGTCATATCATATAGTTGCTTGGGCCGCACACTTATTCCTGTGCCATGGAAGAATGTGTTCAATATTTCCAGCCAGTATTATTTACATAGTTTGTCTGAGAGGAATCAAATCTCTCTTACTGCATCAGTCATTTGATGCTACCAAGCATAGATGATGGTTCTTAGTCTAATTTCACCAGTCTTTAAATATGATAAGAAGGAAAAGAAATGAAATTTCCCAGTAACCTCAGTGGACACATGTAATTCTCTTGGAAGACGGCCCTGTGTGGTGCACTTGCTTTAAGAGTGGTGGATGGGGGCACCTAGGTGGCTCAGTCGGTTGAGTGCTCGACTTTGGCTCAGGTCACGATATCATGGTTCATGATTTCAAAGCCCCACGTCGGGCTCTGTGCTGACAGCTCAGAGTCTGGAGCCTGCTTCGGATTCTGTCTCCCTCTCTCTCTGCCCCTCCCCTGCTTGCATTCTGTCTCTCTCTCTCTCTCAAAAATAAATTTAGAAAAAAATAGTGGTGAATGTAAAGTAGGGGAGGAGAAAGGAAACAAAATGACCCAGATCAGCAGATTGTCCTCTTGAAAATCGATGGGAGAAGGCAACTCACAGGCTGATCTCTCCCTTATCCAGTGTTACTGAAGGATAATAATTTTCCTGAATTGTAATGAGGAAAAGCAATAGTAGGAAGATGATGGACTATGACATGAGGACCGTAGTGCCCTCCCCGTGTGCTCTCAGTGAGATACTGGACTCAACTGTAACATGCAGGGACGATGACATTCTGGTGTCTGCTTTCGTGCACATCACCTTTGTTTGATATTTTGTCATTCTTTTTTTTATAATATGTCTTTTCTTTACATTTTTTAAATGTTTGTTTTTTATAGAGAGTATGAGCAGGGAAAGAGGCAGATAGAGAGAGAGGAGGAGAGACACAGAATTCAAAGCAGGCTCCAGGCTCTCTGCTGTCAGCTCAGAGTCTAATGTGGAGTTCAAACTTATGAACCACGAGATCTGACCTGAGCTGAAGTCAGATGCTTAACTGACTGAGCCACCCAGGTGCCCCATGATATTTTATATTTCAACTGAAAATTATAATCATTTTTATAGCTGTTGGATACATAGCCATTATGCATTCTTTTACACACACACACACACACACACACACACATACACACAGCCCAGGAAAGTGGCAAATCATATGTATAAGTTAATCTCACCGAGGTTTTATTTTTCTCAACTATCTTCTTTGTCCTTATTGATATAATATTGTTAACATATATCATTATTTTATTCTCATAGTACAGTAGTATATTGGTGTTTTCTTGGGATGTGTTTACATTTCATGTTTGCCCTTCCTCACTTTGGTAGTGCTTCCTTTCTCAGGCACATTAAAAAGTTTGTAGCAATCAATTACAGATAAATGCCTCTGTATGTGTGCATGTGCGTGTGCATGAGACTGCCCATGGTTTGTCATTAGTTGCTCTTCTGAGCAGGTGTGAGTCAGAGGACACGTCATGTTGTTGCACGTTTAGACTGTCACAGATGACTTTATAGTTATTTCTTTTAAGAAGTTTTTGGTATAGATTTTTTCGTGGAGACCTCTGATCATATGTGTACAAGAAATAAAGGAGGTATAAAACAGCATGAAATACCACATCCTCTCCTCAAATAATATAAATATTTATTTTATGCCCATTTTGTACCAGTTGCTTTCACACATCAATGGGTTCTTTGTCAAAATGGATTCAGATTTTAAAAGTCTTAAATTAAAAATATACTGTATGCCAACCATTTGAAAATGATAGTACTGACATACTCATTTTCTGATGCCTCTTTGGTCAGTTTATAACTATTCTTCTTCTTCAGTAGTAACCATTGGATGCAAATGGTCATCACCCAGCCTCAAATCCCGCAATGTGTTTGGTCCACTGTCACTAACTCTGTAATGTAGCTCCCAGAAAGGTGATACTTGACATAATGTGCACAGATGTCTGAAATTTTGTATACTACCAAAATATTGATTTCTTTATGCTTTTCTTTATACTACTTTAAGTTTTGCATTATAGCTCCTTGACCTGTCATTGCTTGGAGAATGAATCTGTCTTTATCTCTATGTGTTTATCTATTTACTTATTTTATCATAGGGAGTGATGTAAAAAATTACAGATGGTACATAATTACATGGTTGGATAACTTTTTAAAATGTTCATTCTGATTAGGATGTCAATAAGGAAGAGTCCTACCTCTTTCAGGAATTTTATGATCTCTAATTGGTTATGTGTGAAATGGAAATCCGCCGAAGGAAGAGGAAAGTGTTGGCCAATGGATTTTAGAGTTCTGATTCTGGTGGCTCTGCATGGCCCATGAATATTCAGAGCTGGTGTTAAATCAGTATGCACTTTGTAGCATGGTTCAGGCCAATGTAAGCACTGCAATTGAATGGTGGTGTTCTCAGGTTCTCTCTGATTATTTAGTTGTTTTCCTCGCATACCAAAAAAACTGTGTGGCTTTTCCAAATATAATACATTAGATAGAGAGGTAACACGGCCAAAATGTTGAAGCAGAAATAGTAGGAATTTGGTTTTTTTGGTTTTTTTTTCATGTTACATTTTTTACTTCAGGTTTTTTCCCCATAATATTTTATTGTCAAATTGTTTTCTATACAACACCCAGTGCTCTTCCCCATAAGTGCCCTCCACCATCACCACCACCTCTTTTTCCACCTCGCTTTTCCCCTTCAACCCTCAGTTCATTCTCAGCATTCAATAGTCTCTCAAGTTTTGCATCCCTCTCTCTCCCCAACTCTCTGTCCCTCCTCCGCTCCCCCTGGTTCTCCATTAGGTCTCTCCTGTTTTCCTGGTAGACCTATGAGTGCAAACATATGGTTTCTGTCCTTCTCTGCCTGGCTTACTTCACTCAGCATGACACCCTCAAGGTCCATCCACTTTCCTACAAAGACCATATGTCATTCCCTCTCATTGCCATGTAGTACTCCATCATGAATATATACCACATCTTCTTGATCCATTCGTCAGGTGATGGACATTTAGGCTCCTTCCATGTTTTGGCTATTGTTGACATTGCTGCTAT
>NC_043706.1:2485891-2488455 GCF_006229205.1 Suricata suricatta
TTCACTCAGCATGACACCCTCAAGGTCCATCCACTTTCCTACAAAGACCATATGTCATTCCCTCTCATTGCCATGTAGTACTCCATCATGAATATATACCACATCTTCTTGATCCATTCGTCAGGTGATGGACATTTAGGCTCCTTCCATGTTTTGGCTATTGTTGACATTGCTGCTATGAACATTGGGGTACATGTGCTCCTATGCATCAGCAGTTCTGTCTCTCTTGGGTAGGAATTTTGAATGTAATTGAATTCTTTGTATAAGTATATTCTAGGTCTTAAGTTTCTATATCAGAATGCTTTTACCACATTATGTTATATATATAACATAACATAGAAATGTTTATTTATTTTAAGAGAGAGAAAGAAGGTGAGAGAGTGAGAGAGCAAAGGAGGAGGAGAAAGAAGGAGAAAGACAGAATACCAAGAAGGTTTAGTGCTGTCAGTGAAGAGCCTGACATGAGGCTCAAACCCAAGAAGCATGAGATCAGGGCCCCAGCTGAAATCAAGAGTTGGATGCTTAACTGACTGAGTCCCTGAGGTGCCCCTGTATTACATTTTAATATATGTGAGGTGTGTGCAAGTCCAGTTGTGTGGAATCATAAGATACAAATTTAAAATAATGTCTCTTCCTCTCTCTGCTTCTCTTTCTGATTATTTAAGATAGCTCTTCCTCCTTTTCCTGCATATATTTTTATAGTATGTTAAGTCTGGAATGCACATACATTTTTACAGTACTTTAAGTCCTAGTAAGTGCAGACTGATACACCTTATATTCCTATGACTGATGGAAACTAAAGATTCATTCTTTGACTTTTCTCATATTAAATATTAATAATTTACTGTTGGTAGTAATGTGGAACTATATTGGTATAAGCAATGTCAATTTCAATAGGTACATCATTTATTCAAATTATCACTGGTAAACATGGCCTAGTCTTTTCATATGATCAATCCAAACCCCACTAACTTTTTCATTTTGAAGAGATCTTTCAAAAATTGCTAAATACTTGATCTTGACAGGAAACATTTGGTAAGAAAGGATGGACCAGAAAAATGGAAGCTCTTTCACTGGGTTTATCCTGCTGGGTTTCTCTGACCGGCCTCAACTGGAGAGAATCCTCTTTGTGGTTCTTCTGATCTTCTATCTGCTCACCCTGCTGGGAAACACAACCATCATTGCACTGTCCCACCTGGACCCACGCCTGCACACTCCCATGTACTTTTTCCTCTCCAACCTGAGCTTTCTGGACCTGTGTTACACGACCAGCACTGTCCCTCAGCTCCTGGTCCATCTCAGAGGGGCAGACAAGTCCATCTCCTTTGGCGGCTGTGTAGCTCAGCTGTTCGTCTCTCTAGGGTTGGGATCCACAGAATGCATCCTCTTAGGGATGATGGCATTTGATCGTTATGCAGCCATCTGCAGGCCCCTGCACTACATGGTGATCATGCACCGTCATCTCTGTGCCCTGATGGCTTCTGCATCGTGGTTCATTGGTTTTGCCAACTCCTCATTGCAGACAGTGCTCATCTTTCTTGTACCACTATGTGGGAGAAATAAGATAGATAACTTCATTTGTGAGCTCCCCCCACTGCTCAAGCTTGCCTGTGTTGACCCCACTGTTATTAAGTCTGAGATCTTCTTTGCCGCTGTGATCATTCTCTTCATACCCGTGATATTAATCACATTCTCCTATGGTCAGATTGTCAGGGCAGTGTTAAGAATAAAGTCAGCTGCAGGACGGAGGAAAGCATTTGGGACATGTGGGTCCCACCTCACAGTGGTCTCCCTGTTCTACAGCACGGCCACCTATGCTTACCTGCAGCCCAGCAACAACCACTCCCAGGATCAGGGCAAGTTCATTGCTCTCGTCTACATCATCATCACCCCCATGGTAAACCCCTTCATCTATACCCTACGGAACAAGGACGTGATGGGAGCAATGAAAAAGGTGCTCTGTAGGGGCTCTGACTCCAGATAACTGGGGGGGAGACCATTTAATGGAAGACTTTGAATGCCAAAGTCTTTAAGATTTTTGTGCCCTCAATAGTTCTCCTGACTACTCTTTTTTTTTAAATTTCAATATTTTATTTTCAAGTTGTTTTCCATACAACACCTAGTTCTCTTCCCCATAAGTGCCCTCCACCATCACCACCACCTCTTTTCCCCCCTCCTTCTTCCCCTTCAACCCTCAGTTCATTCTCAGCATTCAATAGTCTCTCAAGTTTTGTATCCCTCTCTCTCCCCAACTCTCTGTCCCTCCTCCGCTCCCCCTGGTTCTCCATTAGGTCTCTCCTGTTTTCCTGGTAGACCTATGAGTGCAAACATATGGTTTCTGTCTTTCTCTGCCTGGCTTACTTCGCTCAGCATGACACCCTCAAGGTCCATCCACTTTCCTACAAAGGGCCATATGTCATTCCCTCTCATTGCCATGTAGTACTCCATCGTGAATATATACCACATCTTCCTGATCCACTCATCAGGTGATGGACATTTAGGCTCTTTCCATGATTTGGCTATTGTTGACATTGCTGCTATGAACATTGGGGTACATGTGCTCC